>NC_060149.1:40291748-40594778 GCF_021461385.2 Schistocerca piceifrons | reverse complement strand
ACTACTAGGTATATTTTTTGACATCACCAAGGCCTACGACAGTACTTGGATGCATGTTATACTCGGGAATCTTCATGAATCCGGTTTCCGAGGATGTATTCCCAATTTTATACAGTCCTTTCTCTCACAACACTGTATTAGATATCGAGTATGTGACGCCCTCTGTGACTGTGTTCAGCAGCAGGTTGGTGTCCCTCAAAGAACGTTTTTAAGCGTCATTGTCTTGGCCATAGCTATTAACAGTATTATGTCAGCTGTTAAACGACCTGTTCAGTGTCCTTTCTCTGTTGACAACTTCTCTGTCTTTTTTCCTTCTCCAGCCTTGCAACACTCACTCGTCAGTAGCAACTGACTCTCTTATGGTTGAAGGTATTTGCGAAGAAGAGGGATTTTAATTGCTCCACCAAGAAGTGTGCATTATTTTTAACCGTCAACCTTATGCTTACAACTTTCCTGAGTTGCAGATGGAGCAGCTGTTATTCATTTTCAAGACACTGTCATATTTATGGGCCTCCCATTTGACTCTCAACTTAGATGGCTGCCACATCTTAGGAATCTGAAATAATCGTCCCTAGGAGCACTCCATATTTTAAAATGTCTTAGTCACAATTCATGGGAAGCAGACCGAACAAGTCTGCTCCAGCTTTACAGGGTGTTCGTGTGATCTCGACCAGATTTCGGGTCCGCAGTGTATGGGTTCGTACGACTCCCTTATTTAAAAATTTAGGACGTGGTGCATTATGAAGGACTCTGATTGGCCACTAGGTCATTTACAGCCTCCCCTATACGAAGCGTTTTGGCTGAGGATAGTGAGCTGCTGCTCCATATCAAGCAACGACTCTTGTTGTTGCAACAGGCCTACAAAACACTGCCTGCGCCGAACACACACGCACATGATACAATTTCTCGGCCGACAAGAGAAAGGCTTTTCCACAATCGACAACGAGTGACGGGGCCGTATTGGATTTTCGTGAGTTGTTGTCTTTTTAAGAATGGTGTGGCTGGTTTTAATGTTTTAAACTAAGGCTGGAGCAGATCTCCACCTTGTATGCCACAGAACTATAAAGTTATTTCATATTTGATGCATTATAAGAAAGATTGCACTCCACATTTTAAGTTCCAATATCTGTGTTTTCTGATTTTACATACAGATCACATATGTAATGTTGTGTACACTTATGACGCCACACATGGGAACGTCTTTGGTTGTTTAGGAGTATGTCCCATTCGTGTATTCAAGATTCGTCTTTCTTGTGAATACAGTGTATTAACAGCAGAGCTCCACGCCATCCTGAAGGCATTCAAGCAGTGAGGCATCTTTGGGACAAACTATTTGTCCTCTGGCCCACTTTCCTTGCAGCCCTACAATCACTGCAGTACATGCAACCAAGAGAGAAAATGGTCCAGCTATTACTTGACCAACTGCGTATCCTACAGTAGCTGGGAGGCATGTATCAGTCTCCTGGTTGACACTAATATTTAGTAAGATCTGTGTGTGGGGAAAAGAGGCACGGAAGAACCACAAGAAAGAAGAGGAAGGCAACATATAGGGATTCTGAGCTCCAGACTCTGGCAGAGTACCGGCGTTGGTAGTGAGACATGTGTGCATTTACAGGTCTACCATTACAGACGGAGAGTAACGAGAATAAATATCCACCTTACACATGTAGATCAGAAAACGTTAGTAGGCAAGGTAGACAAAAATCAGGAAGGTGAGATAATATTTCGCCGCGCGGGATTAGCCGAGCGGTCCCGGTTGGTCCCGGCGGAGTTCGAGTCCTCCCTCGTGCATGGGCGTGTGTGTTTGTCCTTAGAATAATTTAGGTTAAGTTGTGTGTAAGCTTAGGGACTGATGACCTTAGCAGCTAAGTCCCATAAGATTTTACACACATTTGAACATTTTTTGGGTAACTCCTGCCACCAGAGATGTGAAATATATCAGAGACTAAAATTCAGGAAGTAATAACATCTTTGAGCCTTGAGGAAGTATTTTCTCTTTGGTTTTTTTTTTTTTTTTTTGTAATGTATACCGTCTTTCATGTTGTTGTACGGATGAAATGACAGTGTTCTCGTGCTATTAATAAAGCAAGTGTGTCAGTGATTGGTGTATCTGAGTAATGTTCAAAATGCTTCCTGTACTGAGACCCTAAACATTTGTACAGACTGCAGACCAAATCTGTAATTTAACTTCCTATCCTACCATTACTAGGTTTTACTGCCTGCTGGCAAGACCTGAAGTCTACTTGCTGTCAGAACAGATCACTCCCACAAGGTACCGTTTGTAACAGCAGGACAGTGCTCGAAGTTATTTCAGCTTCATAACTTTTCTTGTGGTTTACCCTCTGCCACGAACTTAAACGTCATGTACAGAGTATCCATGTAGATGTAGATGTTACTACCAGATTATTTTCATCTTTACATTCTACTGACTACATTAGTGAGAGATCCTTTATTCTTGTAAAAATTCCTATTTGCCCTTTATTTTACAGATAATGAATTACTCGTTTTGCTGAACATCCAGCACACTACCAGCTAATCAGAGGATAGGATCGTGAACGTCAGCTAACTAAAGATTCTAGGTCCACACTAAACTATAGTGTCATGTGCAAACGATAGTTGCCCTTATTATTCGTATACACCAATCAGTACTCTCTAGTGATGTGAACTACCTGCCACAATTTACAGTATGCTTCGACTGATAATAAAGAAACCGTGACTGCAAGAATCAGGTATGTTACATACCCCCTTTCGTGGGTGCCATATCTAATTTGACCTGTTATTGTGTCCTCACAACTGATGTCACATCTGAGGTATGTGTTATCTAGCAAGGTTATATACTGTCTCTATTATTACTTAAGCTGCTGCCCGTCAATGACACTAATTTACTATTTCTCCAACAACTTACTGGTGAAACGATACAGCAGTCTATTTTATTACATCTTGCATGCTCATTTCTTCACGATCTTTTGGCGGTGCCATGTTGCTCTCTTATTGCCACTTAACGATCAATGTCTGCTTCATTGTCCCGTAACTCGTTGTTGGTCTTAGATGAGATACATGAATAACTTTGGTTGATAAGAGGCTATGTACTGTGCAGATTATATAATACTATTTGTAACTAACAGTTTCATTCTGCATCGCATCGTCTGTTGATGGCAGTTCAGTACGCAAAATAATTCATAGAATACATATAAACGTTAGCATTGCACTGCTAAAACGACGTATGGGATTCTTTCTCTGATTTATCTTGCACACACATTATAGACCCAATCATCTGAAGCTGAATATTTCAATTACATAGCATCTGACTCTGAGGTAGGCCACCCCTAAGCGTCCCCTATCTGTGGAGGCCCCCAGCTCTACTAACTCTTTGAATTGCGCTCCTTACAACTTCTTAACAACCTTTCATCAGTGTTTATGTTACACCGTGATATCTATTTATTACTGAAAACTTTTATGTATTATCGATTTATTTTGTATTGTCATGTCTTTTTATTATTATTGAGACTTCCCCTGAGTCTTAGTATCCTAACGATGAGCTGCTTTTAATATATTATTATTCATTTAGATACCTGTTCGGAGATTTCGGTGACTGCACCGGTATGACCAGCGCATGAATCTCTCAACATACTTTCACACGCCAGCCACCTGTCACTTTACCAGTTACTGTGTCCGCCAGTCCGCTGTCCAGCAAGATACCAGTTTCGGCAGGTCCTCCTATATGTGGTTTTTAAGTGGCTCACCGCTTGCACTGAAGGCGACATATCGCAACGCAAAGGCTTTTAATAACAACGGTAGGACAAAAAAGTGCTGGTTGTGACGGAAAGCTCATAACTGCCCTCCATATGGGAAAAGATGTAATATTGCATTATTCCATTTGTATGGAGACAGAGAGTACCACACAGTTCCACTTTCTCCTGCGGTGACTTCAAGAATAAGAAAGATATCTATAACTACCTCCAATATACACTACTGAGCCGGCCGGAGTGGCCGTGCGGTTCTAGGCGTTACAGTCTGGAGCCGAGCGACCGCTACGGTCGCAGGTTCGAGTCCTGCCTCGGCCATGGATGTGTGTGATGTCCTTAGGTTAGTTAGGTTTAATTAGTTCTAAGTTTTAGGCGACTGATGACTTCAGAAATTAAATCGCATAGTGCTCAGAGCCATTTGAACCATTTTTTTTTTTACACTACTGAAATCATCTTCCCAAATTCTTGAGAAATTAATCGACATGAGCAACAACAACATCCTTAGTAAATCACAATTTGAACTTCAAGAGAGTTACTCAGTTGAGATTGCCATCTCATGATCAAACTTCAATTTTACATACATTACATATCAAAACTGCATTAAGACACAAGAGAATTAAAGACAATACTGACTGGTATCAATGGGCAAAGTTGAAAATTTGTCCCAAACAGGGCTTTGAAACCGGGTGTCCTGCTTATTAAGCAGACGATTTGACCACTATGCCATCCGGACTCAGTGGTGACTGCAATTGCACGAGCTATCATAGCACGCCTCCGATCAGACCCAAATTCTCAACTTTTCCACACACTCTTGCTTTAGTGCCAATTGTCGAGTATCCTCATTTCTCTCGGCATTTCGCCAATTCCCGTAAGAGTTCAAGCTCGGTGTGCATCTAAACTGAAGGGATCATTGTCCATCCTCGTCTTAATTATATATGGTTAGTGCCTGTTCTTTTGAACACCTTTCTGGTTCAACACAAATGTTCAGCTTTCCCCCTGATATAAATCATTGCCCACTGGCAACTAATGTCTTTAATTCCTTTGTGTCTTGATTCGTAGTGGCTGCAGGATCCAAATGGTGTTTGTTCTTCCCACATATATAAATTCGCATCAGGTGATCTTTTCTGTGGCCTGTCTAAATCACTGTACTGTGTAAGCCATAATATTCTCCTAGATAAACAAAGCTTTTATGGAGTTAATGGCAAAGCCAAACAACGTTTAATGTCATACGTAAGTAAATGATGCAGGAAGTTATTCAGAAGTATTTAACCAAAATAGCCCGGGGATGAGTCCACTGACTGGGAAAAACCTTTTGTGGGGTTCAACAAGGCTCAGTCTTAAGAATTTCATTGTTTTTCATATGTTTAACCGATCTTCCGTCTATTTTACAAGTAGAATTAATTCTTTTAGCAGATGGCACCATTATTGTAACGTGTAACAGCCTAGACCATAGCCAGTGCTCACTGCCATAGGTAGATTGCCAAGTCGCGAGCAGTAACCATTGCTGGACATCGACATGCCTACTCAGCAGCCTTGCAGCGGTAGAACTTTCCATACCAAACTTCCACAAGTCAACAGCCTGGGACATTGCCCAACCTTCAGGAAGTTTTTGCAGTTGGTCCCACTACCACACAGCCACATCTGCACTTTAGCCACAGGCCTCTGAGGCAGAAACGTGGCTTCTTACGCATGGTCAGTGCTAGAGAGCTGCAGTTAAACTCTTGGAGCAAGCTCATCTTCCATCCGGACAGCTAGGGAATGTTGCTGCACCTAGTCTGTGTCAAACACAACCCTGGAGTCTGCACTGTGACGGTGACGTAATTATTAAAATCTTCACTGCGCCACGAATCACCGACCTCCACCTAATCACCCAGGCCCCTTGGTAGACAACACTCCGCCATTGTCTACAATAGCTCACTCGCCACTGCCTCTTGATCTGAGACTTTTCAGGACGACCACCCAGTTCCATGCCCCTGTGTGATCGCTGCCGCTAGACGCAGCGAACCCAGCTGCAGTTGATGGTACATCTTCCTGGTCAGCATTGTTTGCTGTCGCTCCACTAGGACACCACTGGTTACAACGAGAAAGGCCTTCGATGTCCCGCTGCTAGACCCTGGCTCTGAGGTGGACGCCCTGACCGTCCCCGCCAACGCAAAATTCAGTGTGTCAGCAAAGACAGTTTCAGCACACCGTCCTCCAGTCAGCGTGCATATGCTGCAGGCTGTTTGATACGCTTACCTCACCTTCCATAGCGAGAGGAAGTATTACGAGACCAAGTCAAGCTGCATCAGAGACGGGAGTACACCATAATACACCGGTGTCCTAAATTAAAGCAACAAATCGCTATTTCCCCGTCCTATGGGTAATTCACGATATAAGCATGCAAACTGTCAATAGATGTCCGTACGATCGCGTTCTACTCCGAAGATGGCATTCCAGTCAACGGACAACCACACCAACAATGCCGTCAGAGTACCTACCTAACGCGATAATGTTTGCCGTGTAGTTCAACATCCACAGCCGTTGTGCACACAGCTATAGACGGTACAGTATGGGACAGAGAACGCGCCTATCAGGCTATCTGCGATGGATTACCATAGGAAGAATGGAAGTAGGACAATTGCAAATTGATGTGGCCCGATAGCTTTATGTAAATCGTTCTGTTGTTTCTCGGATGTGGTGACAGTTTATAGAAACCCAAACTTTATTCCGAAGACCAGGGCAGGGCGGACGACGTACGACATCAGAAGGAGAGAACCGTTATTTGGCTGTTAGGGCACGACGGTACCGCCTTAGTACTGCATGACAGCTTGTTTCTGACTGCCCAGCATTCACTGGACTTGTTGTATCGAGGTAAACGGTGTACGGATGGGACAGAGAGGCTTTTACTGTCGGAGACGTGCTGTACGCCTGACGCGTCTTCAAAAGTTGAGTCGTTCACAAGCCACCTGAACGATCGAAGAGTGGGGCAATGTTCTCTTCACAGATGAGTTCGATTTCGTCTGGAGAGTGATTCTCGACGGATTCGTTTCTGTAGGGCACGTGGAACACGATTTGGGGACCCAAACATTGTGTAAAGAGACCGATATCGAATAAGATAGCTAATGGCGTGAGCAGGGATTATGTTGACCACTCGAACACATCGTCATAAAATTGTATGGACGCATCTGCAAGGTTTAATTGCTGGCAGGTGTCGTGACGAGATCTTGGGACGTAATGAGCGGTTACTGCGTGGTGCTGTGGGCCCAGGCTTCTTATAAATGGACGATAATGCTCAGCCTCATTGAGCACGGGTGGTTGAAGTTTTCTTGGAAACGAATGATACCGCACGCATGACGTGACCTGCTAGTTCTCCCGATTTGAATGTCATAGAGCTCATCTGGGGTGCACTTGGAAGACGGGTTGCACCACATCACCATCCACCAACCACACTCCAAGACTTGCGAGCAGCTCTGGGGGAAGAATGGGTCTTATTGCCTCAACGGGATATTGATGACGTCATTCATAGTATGCCCTAACGTTGTCAGGCCTATTTTGCTGCCAGAGTTGGTCAAACTCCATGCTGAGCACATGAACCAGCTGTGCGCAAATCCGTTAATTCGGAAAAAACGAAGAAAATTTTTATTGCCCATTATGCATACTGCAGTTGTTTACGATCTGTATTCTTCACATTGTTCTTAGTTTACCATCAGCTGTTTACACTGTTTTACTGCAAAATAAACGAAACCTTGCACAGTTTCCGTTTGTTGCTTTAATTCTGGACGCTAGTATAATTGTCAAAACCGGACGGAATAGTGAAGAACTTTCATCTTCACTTAGATTGTTTCTATCCTGCAGGCCTTCATATGTCATTAAAATCTGAAATAACTCCTGTCGCCTTCACCATAATCTGAACCGAGGCTACATCAGATGACAGTAGAGTGACTCCTGAAGAACACCAGAATGGCTCCCACCAGTCTGTAGTGGTCATTGCAAAACCAACCCCTACATTCTGGGGTCGAAGGTGGGATGGCATGGAGTCCTAGATGAAGGTATGCTTCAGTCCGATGACAGAAGTGGATGAAAGAATGCAGCCAACTGCAGGTGGTGGCACGTGTCGTTACCAATGACGCGTGTCGCTTTGGATCGGAGCAGATTCTGTCTGGTTTCGGGAGGATAGCAAAAATGGTAAAGACTGCCAGTCTTGCTTCCCAGATTAAGGCGGAGCTCACCATCTGCAGCATTGTCGATAGAATCGACTGTGGTCCTTCGGTGCAGAGCCGAGTGGAGGGTCTGAATCAGAGGATCAGACGGTTCTGTGACCGTGTATGTTGCAGATTCCTTTCCTTGCGCCATCGGGTGGTGGTTTTCCGGGTTTCGCTTAATAGGCCAGGAATCCACTACACACAGGAGGCGGTGTCAGCGTGGGCTGTGTGGAAAGGACTGGGCGGTTTTTTTTGGTTAGAGTGTCTCAGGGAACCACAGAAGGGACGTCCGCCTAAAAGTGGGCAAGTAAACACGTTAAGGTAGTTGTAGAAACGATTGGTATTGTAGTTGTAAATTGTCGTAGCTGTGTTGGGAGAGAACCAGAGCTCCAAGTCCTAATAGGAAGCACTAATGCTCAAATAGTTGTAGGTATAGAGAGCTGGTTAAAGTCGGAAATAAGTTCGGCCGAAATTTTTTCAAACGATCTGACAGTGTTCACAAAGGATAGATTAAATACAGTTGGTGATGGAGTATTTATTGTTGTCATAGGTAGTTTGCCTTGCAGCGAAATTGAAATAGATACTTCGTGTGAAATAGTATGAGTAGAGGTTATACCTGACAATCGGACTAAACTATTAATTGGATCGTTTTACCGACCCCGGACCCAGAAGACGTAGTTGCTGAACAGTTCAAAGAAAACTTGAGTCTCATTTCAAATAAGTACGCCGCTCATACAATTATAGTCGGTGATAACTTTAATCTACCCTAGATAGACTGGAAAAATCACACGTTTGAAGCCGGCGGTAGGTATAAAACGTCATCCGAAATTGTACTGAATGCTTTCTCAGAAAATTATTATGAACAATTAGTTCATGAGCCCACTCGAATCGAAAATGGTTGCGAAAGCATACTTGACCTTTTAGCAACAAATAATCCTGGACAAATAGTGAGTATTGTGACGAATACAGGGATTAGCGACCACAAGGCAGTTGCTGCTAGGCTGAATACCGTAACACCTACAACCATCAAAAACAAACGCAAAGTATATCTATTTAAAAAAGCTGGTGAAAATGCTCTTAACGCCTTTTTAAGAGACAGTCTTCACTCCTTCCGATGTGATCATGTAAGTGTAGAAAAGTTGTGGAATATTTTCAAAGAGATAGTATCGACAGCAATTGAGAGACATATACCACATAAATTAATAATACTGATCCCTCATGGTACGCAAAAACTGGTCAGATCGTCGTTGCAGGAGCAACGGAAAAAGCATGCCAAATTTAAGAGAACGCAAAATCCCCAAGATTGGTAAAGTTTTACAGAAGTTCGAAATACGGCGCGTACTTCAATGCGAGATGCTTTTAATAATTTTCACAACGAAATTCTTTCTCGAAATCTGGCAGAAAATCCAAAGAGATTCTGGTCATACATAAAGCACACCAGTGGCAAGACGCAATCAATACCTTCACTGCGCGATAACAACGGTGAAGTCACTGATGACAGTGCCACTAAAGCAGAGTTATTAAACACGGCTTTCCGAAACTCCTTCACCAAAGAAGACGAAGTAAACATTCCTGAATTCCAATCAAGAACAACTGCCAAGATGAGAAACATAGAAGTAGATATCCTTGGAGTAACGAAGCAGCTTAAATCACGTAATAAAGGCAAGGCCTCCGGTCCAGATTGTATACCAGTCAGGTTCCTCTCAGAGTATGCGGAGACAATAGCTCCATATTTAGCAATTACGTACAATCACTCGCTCACAGAAAGATCCGTACCTAAAGACTGGAAAATTGCTCAAGTCACACCAATACCCAAAAAGGGAAGCAGGAGTAATCCGCTGAATTACAAGCCTATATCACTAACGTCGATTTGCAGTAGGATTTTGGAACATATACTGTTTTCGAACATTATGAAGTACCTGGAAGAAAACGATTCATTGTCACATAGTCAGCTCGGTTTCAGAAAATATCGTTCTTGTGAAACACAACTATCTCTTTATACTCATCAAGTAATAAGTGCTATCGGCAGGGGATATCAAATTGATTCCATATTTTTAGATTTCCAGAAGGCCTTCGACACCGATCCTCACAAGCGTCTTCTAGCCAAACTGCGTACCTACGGAGTAACGCCTCAGTTGTGTGAATGGATTCGTGATTTCCTGTCAGAAAGGTCACAGTTCGTAGTAGTAGACGGAACGTCATCGAGTAAAACAGAAGTAATATCCGGCGTTCCACAAGGAAGTGCTATAGGCCCTCTATTGATCGTGATCTACACTCCTGGAAATGGAAAAAAGAACACATTGACACCTGTGTGTCAGACCCACCATACTTGCTCCGGACACTGCGAGAGGGCTGTACAAGCAATGATCACACGCACGGCGCAGCGGACACACCAGGAACCGCGGTGTTGGCCGTCGAATGGCGCTAGCTGCGCAGCATTTGTGCACCGCCGCCGTCAGTGTCAGCCAGTTTGCCGTGACATACGGTGCTCCATCGCAGTCTTTAACAATGGTAGCATGCCGCGACAGCGTTGACGTGAACCGTATGTGCAGTTGACGGACTTTGAGCGAGGGCGTATAGTGGGCATGCGGGAGGCCGGGTGGACGTACCGCCGAATTGCTCAACACGTGGGGCGTGAGGTCTCCACAGCACATCGATGTTGTCGCCAGTGGTCGGCGGAAGGTGCACGTGCCCGTCGACCTGGGACCGGACCGCAGCGACGCACGGATGCACGCCAAGACGGTATGATCCTACGCAGTGCCGTAGGGGACCGCACCGCCACTTCCCAGCAAATTAGGGACACTGTTGCTCCTGGGGTATCGGCGAGGACCATTCACAACCGTCTCCATGAATCTGGGCTACGGTCCTGCACACCGTTAGGCGGTCTTCCGCTCACCCCCCAACATCGTGCAGCCCGCCTCCAGTGGTGTCGCGACAGGCGTGAATGGAGGGACGAATGGAGACGTGTCGTCTTCAGCGATGAGAGTCGCTTCTGCCATGGTGCCAATGATGGTCGTATGCGTGTTTGGCGCCGTGCAGGTGATCGCCACAATCAGGACTGCATACGACCGAGGCACACAGGGCCAACACCCGGCATCGTGGTGTGGGGAGCGATCTCCTATACTGGCCGTACACCACTGGTGATCGTCGAGGGTACACTGAATAGTGCACGGTACATCCAAACCGTCATCGAACCCATCGTTCTACCATTCCTAGACCGGCAAGGAAACTTGCTGTTCCAACAGGACAATGCACGTCCGCATGTATCCCGTGCCACCCAACGTGCTCTAGAAGGCGTAAGTCAACTACCCTGGCCAGCAATATCTCCGGATCTGTCCCCCATTGAGCATGTTTGGGACTGGGTGAAGCGTCGTCTCACGCGGTCTGCACGTCCAGCACTAACGCTGGTCCAACTGAGGCGCCAGGTGGAAATGGCATGGCAAGCCGTTCCACAGGACTACATCCAGCATCTCTACGATCGTCTCCATGGGAGAATAGCAGCCTGCATTGCTGCGAAAGGTGGATATACACTGTACTAGTGCCGACATTGTGCATGCTCTGTTGCCTGTGTCTATGTGCCTGTGGTTCTGTCAGTGTGATCATGTGATGTATCTGACCCCAGGAATGTGTCAATAAAGTTTCCCCTTCCTGGGACAATGAATTCACGGTGTTCTTATTTCAATTTCCAGGAGTGTATATTAACGACATAGGAGACTATCTGAGTAGCTGTGTTAGATTATTTGCAGATGATGCTGTCATTTACCGTCTTGTAAAGTCATCAGATGATCAAAACGACTTGCACAATGATTTAGATAAGAAATCTGTATGGTGCGAAAAGTGGCAGTTGACCTTGAATAAGGAAAAGTGTGAAGTTATTCACATGAGTACTAAAAGAAATCAGCTACATTTTGATTACGCGATAAGTTACACAAATCTGAAGGCTGTAAATTCAACTAAATACATAGGGATTACAATTGCAAATAACCTAAATTGGAACGCTCACATGGATAATATTGTGGGTAGACCAAACCAAAGACTGCGATTCATTGGCAGAACACTTAGAAAGTGCAAGAGGTCTATTAAAGAGACTGCTTACACCACGCTTGTCCACCCTATTCTGGAGTATTGCTGTGCGGTGTGGGATCCGCATCAGGTGGGACTGACGGATGACATCGAAATAGTACAAGGAAAGACAGCTCGTTTTGTATTATCGCGAAATAGGGGGATAGTGTCACAGAGATGATACGTGAATCGGAGTGGTGATCATTAAAACAAAGGCGGCTTTCGTTGCGACGTGATCTTCTCATGAAATTTCAATCACCAGTTTCCTCCTGCGATTGAGAAAACATTCTATTGGCACTCACCTACATAGGGAGAAATGATCATCAGGATAAAATAAGAGAAAAATTTGCTCGTTTTGCCCGCGTGCCGTTCGGGAGTGGAACGGTAGAGAGAGAGCTTGAAGGTGGTTCATTGAACACTCCGCCAGGCACTTTATTGTGAATAGCAGAGTAATCACGTAGATGTAGATGTAGATGTGGAAAGACAGAATGCTCAAAAATCATCTTGGAAAGCAGCAATATCTGTAAGTAGCGGCCCAGGCTGTTACTCATGCGATTCCCAACATCCCAAAATTTGACCTCCCTTTACTTTTCCCGTGGTTTCTTACCTATCCTGTAAATACCATCGTAGTGTTCAGTAAGGGAGCGAGACACGAACCGCTAACTCCAGTAACTTGCAATCGACGTAATTTACCTTGGTATGTAGCTCCGTTCAGCAAGTCGTAAGACGTAAATTTTTGGATACGCCACCAGAAACGACATTACGCCAGTTAGTGCCACAAATGTGTCTGTATCGGGCATAGGAAACCTTGGGCACCCCAAAAACTTTGGTAATTTTGAAGGCCGGCCAGACTAAACATAAAGTTCTTTTTTGGATAGCATAAATGGTTTAGGATGATTACGAACAACAGGCGTAACATGTTCATCAGTAACTGAAGATAGGTATCACGTAGGATTTGGGGCCATGGCTACTAAGTAAGATGTATTAGAAGATGTAATCTGGGAAAATGTGCCCCTCAGGGTAAATAGTTGAAGGGTATTACTAAGTTCAATAAGATAAAGTTAGGTCGTGGTACAACGCTTGTGAATGAGAATAGGAATAAGAAGTCAAAATGGTATTTTTGGTCTGGTTTTACTGTCTCACTTCATGCGACATTGTGTCGTAACAGGTAAAGTATTGGGAAACCACAAGTATGCGAGATGTACTATTGGCTGTGACGTCGTCAATTAAACCACTGCAGCTTCTTCGAGATGCGATGTTCATGATAGTGGTAGATCGACGAAGCGATTGAAGTTGGACAGTGGAAAAATGTTAGATAGATGTGTTGAAGTACATGAATTAAAGGTTTCTTTTTATACAGCGTGTCCCACTTAAAATGATCAATATTCAAGGATATGATACGAAGGTTCATTTGAAGCAGAAAACTTTGTATGGACGTATGCCCAATTGAGAATAGTTTTTGAGACAGAACACATTTTATGTACATCGTAATTTATTTCCTGTATTACCCGCTATAGGAAAATCACTTTTAAAGCAGAAATTTACGTGCGCATCCAAATGCCTCTAAGCACTATGGGACTTAACATCTGAGGTCATCAGTCCCCTAGACTCAGAACTACTAAAACCTAACTAACCTCAGGACATGACACACATCCATGCCCAAGGCAGGATTCAAACCTGCTACCGTAGCAGCAGCGCGGTTCCGGACTGAAGAACCTACAACGTCTCGGCCACAGCGGCCGGCTCGTGCGCATTCGATAGAGCGGTCCGCAATTACTCTACTGCGATATTTGTTTATCGGTATGTATTATCAGGGACAGAAAAACACGAAGAATAATGTGCTGTGGCATAGCGGTAGTTTTCAGCGCGGGCTAGGGCTGTGCCATCGCTGCTGGAGTACTGGTTACTCTTCATATTTTACTGTCCCTGCTAATAGATATCAACAAAACAAATATCGCCTTTGACCAATTGGGACCGCTAATAAATCTGACACATGGAATTCCCTCCCCCCATGAACCATGGACCTTGCCGTTGGTTGGGAGGCTTGCGTGCCTCAACGATACAGATAGCCGTACCGTATGTGCAACCACAACGGACGGGTATCTGTTGAGAGGCCAGACAAACGTGTGGTTCCTGCAGAGGGGCAGCAGCCTATTCAGTAGTTGCAGGGGCAACAGTCTGGATGACTGACTGATCTGGCATTGTAACATTAACCAAAACAGCCTTGCTGTTGTGGTACTGCGAACGGCTGAAAGCAAGGGGAAACTACAGCTGTAATTCTTCCCAAGGGCATGCAGCTTTACTGTATGGTTAAATGATATTCAGGTAGTGAAGGGAGACGAAAATTTAATAGTCATGGGTGACTGGAAGTCGACAATAGGAAAAGGGAGAGAAGGAAACGTAGTAGGTGAATATGGATTGGGGATAAGAAAAGAAAGAGGAAGACGTCTGTTAGAATTTTGCACAGAGCATAACTTAATCATAGCTAACACTTGGTTCAAGAATCATAAAAGAAGGTTGTATACATGGAAGAATCCTGGAGATATTAAAAGGTATAAGATAGATTATATAATAGTAAGACAGAGATTCAGGAACCAGGTCTTAAATTGTAGGACATTTCCAGGGGCAGATGTGGACTCTGACCACAATCTATTGGTTATGAACTGTAGATTAAAGCTGAAGAAATTGCAAAAAGGTGGGAATTTAAGAAGATGGGACCTGGATAAACTGACTAAACCAGAGGTTGTACAGAGTTTCAGTAACAGCATAAGGGAACAATTGACAGGAATGGGGGAAAGAAATACAGTAGAAGAACAGTGGGTAGCTCTGAAGGATGAAGTAGTGAAGGCAGCAGAGGATCAGTTAGGTAAAAAGATGGGTGCTAGTAGAAATCCTTGGGTAACAGAAGAAATATTGAATTTAATTGATGAAAGGAGAAAACATAAAAATGCAGTAAATGAAGCAGGCAAAAAGGAATCCAAGCGCCTCAAAAATGATATCGACAGGAAGTGCAAAATGGCTAAGCAGGCATTGCTAGAGGACAAATGTAAGGATGTAGAGGCTTATCTCACTAGAGGTAAGATAGATACAGCCAGCAGGAAAATTAAAGAGACCTTTGGAGAAACTAGAACCATTTGCATGGATATCAAGAGCTCAGAAGGAAACCCAGTTCTAAGCAAAGAAGGGAAAGCAGGAAGGTGGAAGAAGCATATAGAGGGTCTATACAAGGGCGATGTACTTGAGGACAATATTCTGGAAATGGAAGAGTGTGTAGATGAAGATGAAATGTGAGATATGATACTGCGTGAAGAGTTTGACAGAGCACTGAAAGACCTGAGTCGAATCAAGGCCCCGGGAGTAGATAACATTCCACTGGAACTACTGACGGCCGTGGGAGAGCCAGTCCTGACAAAACTCTACCATCTGCTGAGCAAGATTTATGAGACAGGCGAAATACCCTCAGACTTCAAGAACAATATAATAATTCCAATCCCAAAGAAAGCAGGTATTGACAGATGTGAAAATTACCGAACTATGAGTTTAATTAGTCACAGCTGCAAAATACTAACGCGAATTCTTTAGAGACGAATGGAAAAACTGGTAGAAGCCGACCTCGGCGAAGATCAGTTTGGATTCCGTAGAAATATTGGAACACGTGAGGCAATACTGACCCTACGACTTATCTTAGAAAATAGATTAAGGAAAGGCAATCCTACATTTGTAGCATTTGTAGACTTAGAGAAAGCTTTTGACAATGTTGAGTGGAATAGTCTCTTTCAAATTCTGAAGGTGCCAGGGGTAAAATACAGGGAGAGAAAGGCTATTTGCAATTTGTACAGAAACCAGATGGCAGTTATCAGAGTCGAGGGACATGAAAGGGAAGCAGTGGTTGGGAAGGGATTGAGACAGGGTTGTAGCCTGTCCCTGATGTTATTCAATCTGTATATTGAGCGTTAGTAAACGAAACAAAAGAAAAATTCGGAGCAGAAATTAAAATCCATGGAGAAGAAACAAAAACTTTGGGGTTCGCCGATGACATTGTAATACTGTCAGAGACAGCAAAGGACCTGGAACAGCAACTGAACGGAATGGACATAGTCTTGAAAAGAAGATATAAAATGAACATCAACAAAAGCAAAACGAGAATAATGGAATGTAGTCGAATTAAACCGGGTGACGATGCGGGAATTAGATTAGGAAATGAGACGCTTAAAGTAGTAAATGAGTATTGCTCTTTGGGGAGCAAAATAACTGATGATGGTCGAAGTAGAGAGGATATAAAATGTAGACTGACAATGGCAAGGAAAGCATTTCTGGAGAAGAGAAATTTGTTAAAATCGAGTATAGATGTGTCAGGAACTCGTTTCTGATAGTATTTGTATGGAGTGTAGCCATGTATGGAAGTGAAACATGGACGATAAATAGTTTAGACAAGAAGAGAGTAGAAGCTTTCGAAATGTGGTGCTACAGAAGAATGCTGAAGATTGGATGGGTAGATTACATAACTAGTGAGGAAGTATTGAATATAATTGGAGAGAAGAGAGATTTGTGGCACAATTTGACTAGAAGAAGGGATCGGTTGGTGGGGCATATTCTGATGCATGAGGGGATCGCCAATTAAGTATTGGAGGGCAGCGTGGATGGTAAAAATCGCAGATGGAGTTCAAGAGATGAATACAGTACACAGATTCAGAAAGATGTAGGTTGCAGTAGGTACTGGGAGATGAAGAAGCTTGCACAGGATAGAGTAGCATGGAGAGCTGCATCTCCGGACTGAAGACCACAGCAACAACAGTAGAGATAACTGTGGTGTGATCCATTATCGTATTGGAATTCACACTTGGTGCCAGTTCGTAGGAGGAAGTGGCGTTCGGGTGACTTACGTAAGCCATTTCTTTGCTTAGTAGAGATAACCGAGGTGTGATGCATTATCCTGTTGGAATTAGAACTTGGCGCCATTTTTCTGGGTGAGGGGGTATCACAGTTTTATGCTTAATCTAACTTAAACTAACTTACGCTGAGGACAACACACGCACCCATGCCTGAGGGATGATTCAAACCTTCGACAGGGGAAGCCTTGCAAATCATGCAAGGCGTCCAAGACCGCGTGGCTACCTCGCGCGGCATGTTGAAGTTCCTCTCAATAGAAGGTACGCGTGGGAGACACAGTGCAATAGAGAATTTCAGTCTCATTTGATACTAAAAAAGGAAAGGTACAGGAATCAGTTAAAATCATTCCCATGCTATCCAAGTCCAGACCTAGATAGTGACCATAGACCTGTGTCAGCAAAGTGTTACATTGGATGTAAGAGAATCAAGAGATCCGTGAAAAAGAAAGAGAGAGCAGAAGGATTGAAAGAACACGCAGTAAAGGTTGTTACTTAAGAAAGAAACAATAAAATAGCTAACAGAACTGATGAACAAATACAATGGAATATCAACATGGGGATAACTGGAACAACAAAAGACGTTTTACGAAAGAGGAAAAAGGAGCCCAGAAAATCTTGGATGACAAATAAAATACTAAACCGAATTCAGGAAAGGAATAAGATCAGAAAGTTAAAAAATGTAGATGACTACAAAAGAACTAAAATTATATCACAACTAAATGCAGAGAAGAAAAGAGCAATGGAGCGAAAGCATTGCTGAGGACATAAAAAAATGAGGAAAAAGAAAACCAAGATCACGCTTATAAGAAATCAGAGCTGTTCATTGCAAACCTAGAACGAAATCAGTAAAATGAGGAAAAAGAAAACTAAGATCACGCTTATAAGAAATCAGAGCTGTTCATTGCAAACCTAGAACGAAATCAGTAGTGATTAAAAATAAAGGCAATATTAGAGATCAGTGGCAGCTGCTATGTCAGAGCACAAGAGCACATCAAGACCCAAACTTTTGACACCTTGGCGATTTATTGATTATTTTCCTTTGAATGCTGTTCAATGTAACATAAACGTTGAATTAGGGAAGATTCGGCACTTACATCTACCGCGCTACTACTCTTCTACTCTCCGTAGAACTTGGCTTCAGGATCGCGAGCACACCTTCAGTTGTGCACATTTTTAGGAGCCTTTGCACATGTGCAACTCACGTGCCATAATTGCCTTACGGGCCAAATACATACGGACTTGATAGACAACGTGCACAGATCACATTGTGCACAGCTAGCCCTTGCCGCCCAACTAGATGTTTACGTCAGTGCCACCATATTGTAGCACACTGCGGCAGATTCTTATCCCCGTTCGCTCGGCGTAAATCCTGCTAGATGAGAGCACATTCTTCGGATATGCTAATTTATCCACTGTATAGTACAATTATATTAGACGTCAGTATACGTTAAAGTTGTACTGACAATAAACTTATTTTGTTGGTTTCTGAACGAGTTATAGTATATTAAATCATAAATTTCATCATATAGTAATAGATTTGAGGTGCAGAGAGTCATAAGGGCCTCAAGCACATTACCGTCGACTGTGAGACTGTCTCACTTATTCATGCTTCTGTTGATTTTATGGTCAGGTTTATCTATGCTGTAGGCCCGCATTGTATATATCGAAATTCACAGGTTTCTCTGATGTTCACTAAAAAGTGGGATCGACGGCGGTGTACTTTAGGCCCTTATGGATCTTAGCGCCTCATTTGTGTTGTAGTGACCATGTTGGTATACATTAATACTTGAGTTTATTCACTTCCACAAACGGTAGTTTGTGGTTGGAATTTGTTTTTTTACTGTACAGGAATCGGTTTTCGTGTGCAATATCACACAACTACGTTGAGGCTATATTAAATGCTAACCGAAAAGTAAAGCTGTGAGGTCAGGTCGTGAGTCATGCTTCGGTAGAGAACTTGGCCGGGAAAGACAAAGATGCCGACGTCGAGTCTCGGCCCGGCACACAGCTTTAATATGCCAGGAAGATTAATATCAACATGTACCCCGCTGCAGAATGAAAATCTCATTCTAGGAATAGAAGAGAAAATTACCAGTAAAAGTTAGCCGCAAAGGAACTAGGATATCCGAGAACATATCCTTTGATTGACAGGGTGGCGAAATCAAATAAACGCGACTAGAAGCGAACATTTAACAAGGAAATGTACAGTTAGCGCAAGTTGTTGTGTGGGTGCAGCGTAAGAGTATCTGATTTTTAGCCCGGAAGTAAATTCGTGAACTAATACCTCTGCTTGTACATTTGTCCGAAGAAATGGAAAAGCACGAAAACTCCCACTTACGCAAAAATGCGAAACCCAGAGATGCGAAACCTCACACATTATTTCTTTATTGCCCTAAACCGCACTTAATTATGTACCAACAACAAAAATCCACAAGAACAGTTCTTTCTTCCGTCACATAAAATATGAAAATTATTATTATTATTATTACTGTTATTATCATCATTGGCAGTGGCTGTAGTTGTATAAGCTTGTTCATAAGCATAACTTTTATACTACAGATGCTGTTAATTTCACACTCTCAAATTTATCTGAGTCTTAAACGTTGTGAACACCCAGAATGTACACTCACGAGCCGCCACTGTTACTGACAGACTGTGCTGAGATATGTTCTCGTTGGAAAGAATAAACAGAACTGTACGATGATAAGAACTTTAGGAATGAAAGTAATGTAATTGCAGACATCAGTGAGGGTGAAAGAGAAATGCTAGGTCCTCCAATAATGAGAAATGATTCCAGAATGAGATTTTCCTCTGCAGCGGAGTGCGCGCTGATATGAAACTTCCTGGCAGATTAAAACTGTGTGCCGGACCGAGACTCGAACTCGGGACCTTTGCCTTTCGCGGGCAAGTGCTCTACCATCCGAGAAATGAATTTGAACACGCCTTTTGGAGTCACAAAGAAGGAAAATAAACTGGTGTGGATGACACTGTTGCTGAAATGCTGAAAAATGTGGGTAACGGCATGAAAGACCAGTTATTCAGAGAAATAAACGACTGCTAGAAAAGAGAAATCATGCAGGAGTCTTCACACGCTGCAGAATCATTATCATACTTAAATTGGAAAGGCAGTTAGTTGACTGCACCAATTACAGAACACTATCAATGATGCCACACGCCTCCAAAATACTCATTAATATGGATAAAAGCAGGATAAAATGAAAAGTACATAAGTATGTTGGAGAAAGCCCGCTAAGGGTTTAGAAAAGGCAGAGGAACAAGAGGAATAATTTTGGCCTTGTGCATGCTATTGGAGAGAAGGATGGATATGAATAGAAGATATTACCTTGCCCCCATTGCCTTAGAAAAAGCCTTTGATAATGTGAACATATAGCTACTCCTTAGAACTATGAAAAAAAATATGACCTGAGTTGAAGAGTAGAAGAATGAGTAAACAATTGTATCAGAACCAAAACACGAAACTAAGCATCAATAACGTACAGGAAGAGACCAAAATTCTAAAATGAGCTTGACAAGGGTGTCCCCTACCCGCATATTTATTTAATTTGTTCATTGAGGAAGCTATTCAGATCATGAAGGAGAACACAAAGGGAATAACAGTCAATGGTGAAAAGATACGATGTATTAGATTTGCTAATGATATTGTGATAACTGCACACTCCGAAAAAGAAATGAATAGAATACTGCAAGTCCTATCAGACCTTCTTAAACTGTCGAAATTAAAAGTGAGCAAATATAAATCAAAAATTATGGTACTGCAGAAGAATATATGATGAATTAAAACAAACATAAAAATTGATGACGTCAGAGTTTCGTAGGTGAAACAATTTTGTTATCTCGGTAAAGTGACCACCGAGGGCAATAGATGTTTATTGGAAGTGAAGAGCAGGATAGCATTGGCAAAGGAGGAATTTATGACTAAGAACAGACTTTTAATGAGGAAAAATATGAATATAGAGGGCAGAAAACCTTTCGAAAAATCATTTGTAAGGAGTACTCTGGTCTATGGAAGTGAAAGTTGGAATCTGGGTAAACTGGAAAGGAACGAGTTGAAGCTGCTGAAAAGAGGATATGGCGTAGAATGACAATAATGAGCTGGAAAGAAAAGAAAACCAACCTGGTAGTCATGAGGAAAGTCAACGAAGAGAGGCGATTGATAAAGAAAATGGAAAAGGGAAAAACAAAATTTATTCAACATGTCATCAGGCATAACATCGCAGTCAATAATATTCTTGAAGAGAAAGTGAAGGGAAAGAAAGAAGAGAACGGTCTATTTGGAAGGCATCGAGAAGAGGATAAGATTACGTCGCACAGAACCTACAGACAATGACAAAAGAGTGTGGTTGCATCGACAAGGTATTACCATTTAGCATATGTATGTATGTATGTATGCAAATGCCAATTAGTAATTCTTAAAACGATCTGCCAGGCATTATATAAACATAAATTCTTCTAGGGAACATAAGAATTTGGAAGGGACAAACTTTTTACTTCATATTTAAATTTAACTTTACTATCAACCAAACATTTTATGTCACTGTGTAAGTGATAAAATTTTTTTATAGTAGCACTGTGTACACCATATTTTTCTAAGATCTGCCTTAAAGTGGAGTAAAGAGGGACATTTTTTCTTATGGTATTATCGTTATATACCTCAATGTGCCTTTAGAACTGTAGTAGGCTATCTACGTTATACATCTTTAGGGAATACGTACTAGTATACCGTGAGAGAGTAGTCATAATGCCTGACTCTTGAAACAGATATACATAAGATGATCACGTGTGAGCACCGTTTATTATTCATATAGCACGTTTTTGAACAACGGAAACTTCCTTTCTTTCATATGATTTACCACGTAGCATTATTTCACATGATGGAAACTAGCCACAGGTTCGTCTCAGTGAGGACCCATGCGGAATGCAAATGATGGAAATGTGATGCTCTGATGCAAATTCCACTTAAGAGGTCCCATAGTAGTTAGTGCAACACAATCTGCTATCTTAGTTTGACAGTGTTACGAGAGCACCATGGGAGGCTAACTTCACATAGTAACGTAATACATTGGTTAACAAAAAACATATCCCCTCCATAATAGAGATTGGCAGGAATTAATGTAGGACTATCTGACGAATTGATAAATGCAACCCTACCATCACACTATTACATTTATTGTCTTGAAACGTATGTTTGCTCAGAGAAATATTTTATCAGCGTAACGATTACCATGACAAAAGAACAAATTAATCTGCAGACAGAGAATAAGTGAATGAGCAGTCAACAAATGCCTATACCTGTCGATACTGCACAAAACTCACCGAGACTCCTCTAGTGCGAGTGAGGGAGCAGAGAGATGCAAATTAAATAACTAATTGATTAAAGCAATCGTAAATTGGATACTATACGCCGGTACTATCTACCGAGATGACGTAGTATGTTGAATGCAACACGTAAGAATCCAGAGCTATTAATTTGGGAGCTACGTATATTAACGACCAAATACTACACATGGGCGCTTCGCTGACGGTGGCTGCGAGATGAAGTCGCCTGAGCTCCAGGAGACCGCTCGATGCGCGTCCCCGAAAATTGTATTGCCGGGATGACCAGACAAGCAAACGTCTATCGGAAATCTCTGCAACTACCGACTGTCCGGCAAGTCTGTCATGAAGCGTGGCCGTTCGAACTGAAGCACTAATCCTAGCATTTTAACTTGTACTCCAAGCTTTCTATTACCATACTCTGTTAATTTTCCTGCCGTTGAAGGACCTTCAATGCAGTTCTTCCGAAGGCGGGAATCTTTAGCCGACCTCACTGTTATCTAGCCAATCCCAGCCACAGTTTGGAATTTACTCTGCAAGCGTCTCAGCGTTTCAGTCGCTAACGGAACCTGTTAGTAGCGTTGTGTGCGTGCAGTGCCACATCGGCAGTTCGCCCGGAGTTGGGTGGCCGTTTCCGCGAATAGTTATTGAAAAGGCTCACAGTTCGTGGCGCCGAGCCGTGGCGTTTTTGTTCACGGCGCGAGCCCTTCGCCGCAAAGCGGCTTTCTACCGTCGTGACGGCTGCGAGAGTTCACTGCCCCGTACTCTGAATACTGAGATGCCACCGGCAGTTGAACCCAAAGACCTAAGACTAACGTTGTCCCTCGTCAGCCCCATCACCTAGCAGCAGGTGACCTCTGCGTCTGCGACGCGGCCGCCCGGAACCATCTTCCGCAAACACAGGAAAGCTTAAGACTCACTCCATTCCGTCCCATGAAATATTACTTCTCTCGGTACGTAGCACCCGATTACAGAGTGCACGCGACTGGCGAGTTAGTGTGAGGATGTTCCCCTCTTGTTTATATGAAGGAATGGATCGAGTAGCTGCTAATATGGAAAAAATGAAAGATGTGCAGGTGAGTTGGCCCTTGCAACCAGCGTGGAAGGGTCAAATGGCCTACCATCTTGCAATGATACAAATGAATGAAAATCAACAAAATACATTAACTTCCTGAACGTTGTTTCCCCAAGATTTTCAATGTTTGGAAGTGAAAATTTGGCTGGTCTATGTAATTTTATGTTTTTCGCTACATGTATTTTACCACTGCCACCTTCAGAAGTGGAAAGAGAGTATTCCAGTCAACTTTGTCAAAAGCTTTCTCTAAGTCTACAAATGCTAGAATCGTAGGTTTACCTTTCCTTAATCTATTTTTTAAGATAAGTCGTAGAGACAGTATTGCCTCACGTGTTCCAAAATTTCTAAGGAATCCAAACTGATCTTCCCCGAGGTCGGCTTCTACCAGTTTTTCCATTCGTCTGTAAAGAATTCGTGTTTGTTTTTTGCAGCAGTGGCTTATTAAACTGATAGTTGAGCAATTTACACAGCTGTCAATACCTGCTTTCTTTGGGATTGGAATTACTATATTCTTCTTGACGTCTGAGGGTATTTCGCCCCTCTCATACAGCTTACTCACCAGATGGTAGAGTTTTGTCAGTACTGGCTCTACCAAGGCTGTCAGTAGTTCTAATGGAATGTTGTCTACTCCCAGAGCCTTGTTTCGACTTAGGTCTTTCAGTGCTCTGTCGAACTCTTCACGCAATATCATATCTCCCATTTCATCTTCATCTACATTCTCTTCCATTTCTATAACATTGTCCTTAAGAACATCGCCCTTGTATAGACCCTCTATATACTCCTTCCATCTTTCTGCTTTCCCTTCTTTGCTTAGAACTGGGTTTCCATCTGAGCTCTGGATATTCATGCAAGTGGTTCTCTTTTCTCCGAAGGTCTCTTTAATTTTCCTGTGGGCAGTAGCTATCTTACCCCTAGTGAGATAAACCTCTACATCGTTACATTTCTCCTCTAGCCATCCCTGCTTAGCCATTTTGCACTTCCTGTCGATCTCATTTTCGAGACGTTTGTATTCCTTTTTGCCTGCTTCTTTTACTGCATTTTTATATTTTCTCCTATCATCAATTAAATTCCATATCTCTTCTGTTACCCAAGGATTTCTATTAGCCCTGGTCTTTTTACCTACTTGATCCTCCGCTACCTTCACTATTTCGTCTCTCAAAGATACCCATTGTTCTTCTACTGTATCTCTCTCCCCTATTCTTGTCAATCGTTCCCTAATGCTCTCCCTGGAGCTCTCTACAACCTCTGGCTCTATCAGTTTATCCAGGTTCCATCCCCTCAAATTCCCACCTTTTTGCAGTTTCTTCGGTTTTAATCTACAGTTCATAACCAATAGATTGCCGTCAGAGTGCATATCTGCCCCTGGAAAAGTCTTACAATTTAAAACCTGGTTCCTGAATCTCTGTCTTACCATTATATAAACTATCTGAAACCTTTTAGTATCTCCAGGCTTCTTCCATGCATACAACCTTCTTTTATGATTCTTGGACCAAGTGTTAGCTATGACTAAGTTATGCTCTGTGCTAAATCCTACCAGGCGGCTTCCTCTTTCATTTCTTCCCCCCCAATCCACATTCCCCTACTATGTTCCCTTCTCTTCCTTTTCCTACTATCGAATTCCAGTCACCTATGACTATTAAATTTTCGTCTCCCTTCACTATCTGAATAATTTCTTTTATCTCATCATACATTTCATCAATCTCTTCGTCATCTGTGGAGCTAGTTGGCATATAAACTTGTACTACTGTGGTAGCCATGGGCTTCGTACCTATCTTGGCCACAATAATGCGTTCACTGCGCTGTTTGTAGTAGCTTACCCGCATTCCTATTTTCCTATTCATTATTAAACCTACTCTTGCATTACCGCTATTTGAGTTTGTATTTATAACCCTGTATTCACCTGACCAGAAGTCTTGTTCCTCCTCCCACCGAATTTCACTAAGTCCCACTATATCTAACTTTAACTTATCCAATTCCCTTTTTAAAATTTCTAACCTACCTCCACAATTAAGGGATCTGACATTCCACACTCCAATCCGTAGAACGCCAGTTTTCTTTCTCCTGATAACAACGTCCTCCTGAGTAGTCCCCGCCCGGAGATCCAAATGGGGGACTATCTTACCTCCGGAATATTTTACCCAAGAGGACACCATCATCATTTAACGATACAGTAAAGCTGCATGTCCTCGGGAAAAATTATGGCTGTAGTTTCCCCTTGGTTTCAGCCGTTTACAGTACCAGCTCAGCGATGCCGTTTTGGTTAGTGTTACAAGGCCAGATCAGTCAATCATCCAGACTGTTGCCCCTCAACTACTGAAAAGGCTGCTGCCCCTCTTCAGGAACCACACGTTTGTCTGGCCTCTTAACAGATACCCCTCTGTTGTGGTTGCACCTACGGTACGGCTATCTGTACCGCTGAGGCACGCAAGCCTCTCCACCAGCGGCAAGGTCCGTGGTTGATGGGGGGTTATCTCTACTAAGCAAAGAAAATGGCGGGAAGGTATCTCACTTGGGCTACCTCCACCCGACCGCCACTTCATCCTACAAACTGGCGCCAAGTTTGAATTTTGGTGGGAAGATAGGTCACTTGAGGTTTCGCTGCAGGCGCAAAAGGAAGCACACTTCTACTAACCAGACCTCCTCTTAAGGATTCGTGGGAAAACAGGACTTGTCATTATTATTTAAACAATTTCAAGCAGATGTGTTCGCCACTGGGTTTGGACTCCAACTGGCTTTGTTCAGATCGCCACTAGCAGATGGCGTTCTCATGTCATCAGGTGATGACGCAACTACCGTTATCCAAGATGGCGGCACCCAGTGTGTCTCCCAAGAGGTCCAGAGCCCAGCTGGTTTACTTCATATCGCCACCATCAGAGGGCGATACCGTGACATCGGGTCATGACGCATGTACCGTTATTCAAGATGGCCATATACAGTGTGTGTCAACCACGTGCTGTGCCTCTAGTTCATATCGGCGCCGCCATAGGGTGCTCTCGTTACGTCAGCTGATGACGTTCTGAGGTGGGGGAAATGGCGGGAGACAATAGCAGCCCTTAATCGAATCACGTCTTTGAATTCAGCCAATATGATTGAAGTATCTGATGACGTCATTGTAGGAGATACATGTAAAGCTCAGCAGCTCCGGGGCCTCAGTTTTGTTCAGTCAGTCAGTGGGAGAAGAAGAAGAAGAACCATGAAGCAGCAACAGGAGTCGAACTGCAGCACAGCCATACAGAACCCAGATTAAACGCTAAAGTATCACACATCTCATTATTCTTTCCCTTGTTAGCCTTATTACTGTTATTATTTTTCAAAGTTATCACCTATTGGCGCATATCTAATGCTTACTCTTCTTTGTTAAACAGTGTCGAGCGCCATCATGCCTAGCTCTGCTGACACGTCAGGACCTGCATCAGCCTCACCCGCCATCTGATCGAGACCTACAGCAACAGCTTCCACAGCGTATGAACCAGCAGCGGCCACGTGGGATCCTGTATCGCAGATAGCCCACTTGTAGCAAGACAAGGAGTTGCTGTTCTCTGTCCCACTCATCGGCTTGTGTGATGCGGATACACGACCTGCACACGACACATCGATCGCTGCCGCTGGCGGTGTTAAACTATAAGATGGAGGTCAATACTGGGCGCCAACATATGACTCATCCCTACAGAACATTCCTGTGATAGCGCATCCACAGAGTGTAGATACTGTAGATAAGAAGAAGGCGTCGAGTGCAGCCACGCTTTTCACCTCCACATACAATTTAACTCCAGTGGATCCAAACGTGTGAACATTGCTATAGAGGCCCATCATGTCTGTGGGATGCTTGCTAGAATGGAGATTGAAAATGCATCCAAGTGTGTTAGAGTGCCAATTTCTGAGTTCAACTAGGATGAAATATGTGGTGCAGAGCGCTACATCAATCAGCAGATGACCACCGAATATTATCCAACTCATTCTCCCCCAGACATTCGTCTTACTGATGCGACACTTTCTACCACAATGGTTTATGATGACTGCGCATTATGTGTGAAATCAGGTGACAATTACATTTATCTAAGACATCCGTCAGTTATGAAGTCATACAACCTATACTCTCCCATACTTCTGGCGCTGGAGAGACTGGATCGTTGGTTGCCTAGCATAGAGTCTGCATACAATGACATGGTAAACTCCCTACGTGGGAACAGTATACATATTGACGATCTTAAGCAACAACTATGTTCGCACATGACAGTTAAACCTAAAGACAAGCAGATGAAAGGAGTGTGTCAAAAACCAGAGTACCGTGAGTCACCTATTGGCTTAAGTGAGATACGCTCTGAATTTATTGCCCACCAAAAAGCATTATTTGGTAAACTTTGTACAGGTGCGAAAAAGATAAATACAAATTGTAATGATAGTCCTGAAATACTACACCCAATGTATGATTTTTAAATAAATAGTTTAAGTCTAATCTCAAACCATGTTTGTCTTTCATTTCATTCCACTTTCTCATTATAATCAAAGCATCACAATTATTTTTTTTCAATGCTATACGAGTTACTGAGATGATGATCATGTTACTCTTCATGAGTAAAATATATAGCTGTTTCCTCTGTGTAGTCAATATAGCTCAATCGATTAAGTGATCGAACAATACTGGCTACAAACATACTATTATTATATAAGCCAACTACATCTCTGTACCTGGCGCATTTAGTATCATGGCGGGCTGGGTGAAGCACGCTCACCCCATGGACTTTGTTGTCGGTGACTGGTCCTGTGAAGATTCAAGTGAAGACCTGAAGAAGAAGAACAAGAAGAATGGAATTCTCCTTCCCGATAATATACGAGCAATTATTGCATTCTCTAAAACACTATTTCAAAGCAAGTATCAGCTATTGCAAGAGCCGGCCGGTGTGGCCGTGCTGTTAAAGGCGCTTCAGTCTGGAACCGCGTGACCGCTAGGGTCGCAGGTTCGAATCCTGCCTCGGGCGTGGATGTGTGTGATGTCCTTAGGTTAGTTAGGTTTAATTAGTTCTAAGTTCTAGGCGACTGATGACCTCAGAAGTTAAGTCGCATAGTGCTCAGAGCCATTTGAACCATTTATTGCAAGAGATATTGCGCTGTTTAGATGGTATTACATACACGACATTCAATGAAAGCGGTGATATCCCTCCACCTGAAAAAGCAAAGCCAAACACAGTCTTCACATTTGACGATGTTGCCGTGGAAAACCAAGACCAAATTCGAAAATATTTCTGTTTCGGTCTTCATATGGGTGCCGATGTATTTTATCTAAGTCAAACATATTCAAAAATTCCCCAACAGCTTGTTAGGGATAACGCAAACCTTATTATAGCCTTCAAACAAGACAACCTCAATTTAAAACACATTTGCCAAGCTCATGTCTGAACGGACATGTCGTTCAATGATTTTGTAAAGATATGTGTAGGTTGCTGGAATCATTCACAGTATGGGTTCCTCGTTATTGACAAAGCAAGAAAACTGAGTGATGATAGGTACAGGCGAAATTTTCAAGAGTTTTTGCACGTATAGCACGGTAGGAGAGGTTAGTACGTCAGTCTACGCTATACCATGGACAAATTCGCACGTATGCCCACCTCTCAACCCGAGAGGATGGGTGTACACAGACAGAACATTCGCTTGTACTTGGATGCGAAAATTCAAGCTATGGCGCATAAAGTTGCAGGTATGTGCAGGGAACTAGAGACATATTACCAGACACTTCTGAGAATGGTGACTGCGTTAAATGAGCTAGTTAATCAAGTCAGTAAGAAAGTAACCGACTTGGCTGAAAATGTCGATGCTATTCAGGGGAAAACAGATGTAGACTTCCTTCTTGCAGAGAAGGGTGATCAAGATCAAAGTAAGAGGAGGAAGAAAATAACTGGATATATAAAGCCTCACGCCGCAGAGATGTCTCATTAGAATACACCGAGATGTCGACGAAGCAGAAAGTGATTCAGGCACGCAAAGCAGTTCCTGAGAAATTACGGCTGCTGAGATTAGGGCATATGGATCGGCAGCAAAAAAAAAAAGACACACGATAACGAGGGTGTAGCAATTGATGAATTCATTATTCGTCCCACTCCAGATCAGATATATAGAACATTCGGATTTATCAGGGGAAGACCTTACATGTTGGGTGCGCATCCCGTAACTGTAACAGAAGATAAAATACAGATCGGTGATAGACGGTTTGACAGAACACCCGGCTTAATGAATCTTATTTTCCTAAGACCTACAAAAAAAACCGTAAATTATTCAGTTAATGATAGGGACAAGTACCGTGAAATACTGCACATGACTGGTGAACACAAGATCACAAAAAGCCTGAGCAACAAGAAATATAAAACCATTACAATACCAATACTTGAAGGCCATAATAACAACGGTGGCAGCAGCGGTGATGGTATTGACATTTAGCATAAAGCAGTGAACAATCGAATCCCTCGGTATATATATTATAATGACCCTAACGAACTAATAGATCGACTACGACTGCTCATGGCATTAGCCACAGCAGGTAAAACAGCATCATCGAATAAGTATGGAGACGGTAGTTCGAGAACTGCACAAGCCAGCACACAAACCATACCCCCACCTGCATGTTATTATTAAAGGGTCCAGCATCGACATTCGCTCATCTGAAGGCGAGTATGGTGGTGCGCCTGAAGAGAACAATAACAGGTCGAATGTGGGTGCGTTTTAACCTTCGCGGCTCATACAAATTGACGGATATCCTCTCAGAAATAATTGCTCAGTATAATAGAACCAAACATAGCACAATAAAAATGAGACCAATCGATATTCGTGATAATGGACTCATGGATACCGTGTACTTTCGCATTAAGAAGCTGGATCCACGCTAACAGAAATTTAATGTAGGTGATTTGGTGCGTATCTCAAAACACAAGACGACATTTGAGAAATCGTACCTACCGAACAGGTCAACTGAGATATTTACAGTTTCAAAGGTGCAACGAACGAATCCTAGAACTTAATTGAAGGACAGTAAAGGTGAAGAAACTGCGGGCTCCTTCTACACTGAGGAAATGTATAAAAGCTCAGAACCAAATGTTTTTCTCGTGGAGAGAGTCATAAGACGTGGAGGAAATAAGGCACTAGTCAAATGGCTTGGTTTTCCTGCAACACAAAACAGTTGGATTGATGCAGGCGATTCCCTATACAATAATGGACGTGCATTGCCCACAACCACCACAGTAGCGTAACATGCACTCTAGAAGACACATTAGAGGAGGCGGTGGTGTCCTAGACAAACTACTTGTGGAATTACACATCCCTGTGTATAACTACTGTGGGCCTGGGACAAAGCTTCAGAAACGCCTGGCGCGAGGCGATAAGGGAGTCAATCTGCTCGACGAAGCGCGTATGGAACACGACATTGAATATGCAAACAAATACAGATCTATCAAGTCGTCACATTGCAGATAGGATTTTAGCTGATAAGGCTAAGGCAATACGGAGAAGAAAGGATATTGGTATAGGTCAACGCATCACTGCATTTGCAGTTGATAAAACCATGCGTGGAAACATCAAGTTGGGTTTAGGAGTGATGAATTTCAAGCGAGTTATGAACGCTGCACGTTGCGCACTAAACATGAAGAAGAACAAGAACAAGAAGGGCTGTTTGAAGAACTGTATCTTGACAGCGATGTATACAGCTAAAAACGCTATGAATCAGAAAGATGCCCGAAGAAGAAGAGAATCGGTTAAAGCACCTCTTGTTCTACCAATACCCAAGACATCCGGCGGCTTTATTCCTTTTCTCATCCCGGCCCTCTCCGCACTGTCAGAGGTAGGTTCCCTCGCCGGTGGTGCTGCATCTATTGCTCGAAAAGTCAAGAACGCGCAAAACTCCCAAGCACAGTTAAAAGAGGCGAGAAGACATAACCGCATGATGGAAACCGCAGCCATCGGAAAGGACTAGACTTGAAATCGTACAGGAAAGGGCTTTGTCTACTCATAAATAAAAAAAGCCCATTAGCGGTCCTAGCAGATCGACCACTCACAAATACAGACCTTTTTATGTCTGTTAGAGGTAAATTCAAGATACCGAATTCCATGGCGTGCTTATGCGGGATACATTACCGAAGACTATGAGGAAAACTGGTGAACGCGGTATTGTGAATTTAGATGTTGGTGGAGGCCCCGGCACCCATTGGGTGGCATACATTATGAAAGATGCGGATACCTTCTACTCTTTCGACTCATTTGGTGACCTGCAGAAACCAGAAGAATTACAACAATGCTTCACTCACAGAAGACATGTACTCTACAATTATCGAAGCTATCAGGACATTAATACACACCTCTTCAGACATTTATGCATCATGTTTCTCTTGACGTTCACAAGGAAGAAGCACGCTATTTAAGGAAAAGGTTTAAACATTCATTCATCAGTTGAGGTTCAGATGCAATGTCGTACACTTTGACGTTAAAAGGACGATCATCTGTACTGCGTGCAAATTACTTCCCACCCGTTGATTTGAGCGCTGGTCAATGGAGTATTACATTGATTGGACTTGAGACGTACAACAGCATCCCGAATATCACCGAGACTAACAATAAACTGCATCTCGATATTAATGATGAAAAAGATATTCTGGAAATATTCAAGAAAACGGACGGCAGCGATACAGTGGGATCCAAGCTGACACGTAACGCTTTAGCATTCCTCTTCCAAGAGATACGCTATGAACTTAATGGCTCTGAGATCGACTGTACATGCAATGTAGGCATAACATCAACCCTTAAAACATACGTCTTGGCATCACCAGCAGATTTACATAGTTTAAAAAATGCAGGATGGTTCATAGACGAGCCAGAGGACAGAGCAGTTGAAGAGTACAAGCGATTTACTGCATGCATACCTGTAAAAATGCTAATGGAATACTTTGAGGACATGAGGCAGATTATTATGAACGCTAAAGAAGAACTCATTCTCGTGCGGAGTGTCACGGAGAATAACTCTTACATTCACGGAGCTCAAGAGGAGAATATGATCAGAATCAGCAAGATAATATGGAAAATGCCTAACATCTGTGTATCTGACGAGGAGCGTTTGAAGCTTTTAAAAGTCCTGAATTCAGGTACATTTCTGTCACTGACATTTCGCTCATGGGAGATTTTCGAGTACCCAGTGTTACCGACAACGAGCAGACAAACATGCGCTATTAAAACCTCCAGCCATCTAGAAACAACAAGATTCATCATACTTGCGTTACAGACTGGTAGAAGAGGTAATACAGCACGTGATTCCATCATGTTCTATAACTGCAAGTTAACTAATGCCAAAGTTTGCCTCAGTTCAGAATTCTACCCACATGACAATCTACATCTGCAGTGGAATCAAACTGTATACAGCCTACCGTATGACGTGTATGCAAGGTGTCGCCCTTCCTACTATGAAATTGCTGAAGGAGAGGGAGGGGGGTGTCTACTCCATCCACGTAAATTCAAAGACCTTTCACCGATCATTGTAATAGACTGCTCTAAACAGAATGAGATAATTAAGTGTGGACCTATAGATGTGAGAACTGAATTTGAATCATCGACCAATTTCCCAGAACACACTGCCGTGTATGCTTTAGTTCTACACGATCGTGTAATCAACTACTGTCCGCTCACAGGTGTTGTGCAGCGAGCTATATAAATGAAAGGTACTACCCCACACATAGATCATTTGATGATGTTCACCAAGTTAACATCATTGCGGACACTCAAGGATTCTATGACGGAGAGCGTAGACAGTTCTTACTTAAAGATGTTGCGTTTGTAGCATACACGAAAGATGCTGGAATAATAGAGACGTTCACTGCAAATATCTCATCACCAAGCCCCTTCAAGCAAGTGATGTGCTCTAAGACGAGGAAGAGCGCAAAGTGGTTAACTCATTTCTACCATGGAATTTACTGGGATAATCCGGGCATTCCCTATAAAGATATGGTGACTGCGCTTAAATTGTTCGATCACATGGACACGATAGTCAACGAGAAGCGAAAGTACAAAATCTCCTGCATGCGACGAATATTTAAATTTGCTTCTATTCAAGACCTGGAATTCTACGGCTGTCCATCTATCCAGCGACTCAAGAACATTAATCAAAAAAGTGCTATTGTATCCGCATATGAGAATGTGAAATTACTTTTAAATTGGATGAGAAATAAATAATTTTTTTGTTCGATAACAATGCTTGTATTGTTTTTTTTCTTTGACACCAATTCCGTAGCAAGTAAATTTATCAGCGACATTCTACATGAAGCGCATTCCACTGGAACTGTCTGAGCCACATACCGCAGCCTTTGAGTGCGGTTTCACCTGATGAGTAACGCTACCTGCATAATTAATAGATACGCGTTCACCTCACATGCAGGGAAGCCACTGAAAGTGAGGGTTCAGGGGCGGTGCATCAGGTACCAGCAGTGCGCGTGTGATCGGCGCTGCGGGATGCAGCCCATCGCGTGCCATTCAAAACTCTCGTTGAAATTGTGTTTTAAAGCAACATTTTTTATATGCATGTGCTGTGCAATGTGGATGTAACCACCCATTGTACACAAATATACTTATCATGTTTTAGTAAAAAGAATGATAATTGATGGTTGAAAGAATAACATTGGACATTTTTACAATAAAATAAGTGAATTTATTATTAAATTCAGATTTTTAACTGTATTTGCGAAATATAGATTTACACATATGTGAATCAGATTTTACATTTTAGCACTTAACAGACACATAACTGACATTTACATTTTTTGACGAAAAATATCAGAATTATGCTCTTCTCAGATATGTGATTCAAATTTTACATTACACCAGTTTACAGATACATCATTAAGAATTGGATATTTTCGACAAAAATATCAACATTCTGCTCATATAAATGATTGAAATTAACATTATATATTAGTTTACAAAAATGGTTCAAATGGCTCTGAGCAATATGGGACTTAACATCTGTGGTCATCAGTCCCCTAGAACTTAGTACTACTTAAACCTAACTAACCTAACGACATCACACACATCCATGCCCGAGGCAGGATTCGAACCTGCGACCGTAGCAGTCGCGCGGTTCCGGACTGCGCGCCTAGAACCGCTAGACCACCGCGGCCGGCTATTAGTTTACAACTAATGCAGAGGTACCACTGCTACAAACTAATTACACTATCTTACACGGTAAATACTATCACTAGTGAAGTTCCACCCGAAAAAGAAAAGACTTTTAAGTAAAGGCGGTCGTATTTCTATGAAGTGGGTGGCTCCAAACATTTTCCACTACCAAAACCAATTGAACATATATTTCTTTGAAGTAAGTCGCTCTAAACATTTTCCACTACCACAAGCGAGTGAACATAAATTTCTTTGAAGTAAGTGGCTCTAAACATTTTGCACTACCACAAGCAAGTGAACATAAAAATAAACAGTTTAACTGGGTGGAACTCACATGCTTAAAACTAGTTCTGACTGGATGGCTAGCGGTGGGTGAAACTTACAAACTAAAATCTATTCTATAACCACTCACACACAAGCACATATCAAGTGCGGAAAACTTTGTTTTTTCTTAATATATCAAGTAGTAATAAGGATGAAAAAATTTTTAGAAAATAGAGACATTTTTCTAAATAATTTTTGATTTAAAATTTTTTTTCGTTTTTATAACTTTATTTTTTTCTTTGGCAAGATAATTAATATATATTTACACAGACATACACTTAACACAGGCTCTCACACTCATTCACACACTCCGACACAGACGGAAGCAGTCAGACTGATACATACCACACAACACACTATCCAATATTTACACTATGATAAAAGAGCCACACTATTTGATCCATAACCCCCCATCACGGCATTCACACTCATTCTCTCACTATCAGTCAACCAGAGGTTTCCATCCCATCCTCACAAATGACTCTTTTATCGTCATGAAGAGACAATATGACTTTAGACTGCTACACAGTGTACACCTTGTGACATTGTGATGAAATGCTAGTTTCCTGAATCATGTGTGGATGAGTGCCTTGTTCGCTGCGACCATACTGACACTGCAAATAGTCTTCAACCATAAGAGCACGAGATGCCGCGCGTCTAACACCCTTTGCCCGCCTCTGAGTGTCCCCGTCTATTGTACGAGATGCATACATTTAGGATCTCAATTCCACAAACTCTACAATCGGTAAACCATAAGACCCGTCTTTCATGAGACCAATAACCTTCTTGTTCTGAGAAACAATATCGTAAGGACTATTGGCCCCATACGAAGACGTGTAGAATTCTTTACCGTTGCACCTAATTACTTCATATGGATCATAGTTCTTGATCCAGTAGATAAAGCTGTCTGTATCCATATAAAGTAACTTTGGTTCTACGAGATGAGGTTTCGCAAACTCATAGTGGAATCGGGTCATGTAGAATTTGGAGATATCCAGTATGCACATTCCCAGACAGATAGACTTCGTAAGCTCTACTGCAGTCTTAGACATCTTCAAAGCAACAAAGTTTTCATTGGAGATCGTGGCACGCTTAAAATTTGGCCTGGCTATACACTTTCTCACGCCATAACTCCCTTCCCATTCGGTTGTAATCAAAATAGTGCTTTCATTTCGTACATTCTACATAGTTCTCCCGAAAATGAAACTATTCATTAATTTATAAAAGTCTTTTTTTAAAATCATTACTCGCGACCGCCCTCTTTTCGGTATTTAGTTCAGTATACTCCTTCAACTAGGGGGATTGCTTGAACGAGATTGCCCGGGTGGTTGTAATATGCTTCAGCCCTAATCTGAGGCACTGCTAGAGGTTACGATAATGAATAATTTACCTCTGTTTATCTCCAACAGTAGCCAACAGTTTAGGGATGGCGCTTCCTCGCGGAATTTGTTGCTCTGCACATAACAGCAAATCGCTTGTCTCTCCATGCAAATTATTAGGATATGCGATGTCTGCCTCAAGCACATACCCTATATCAGAATCGGGCGCAAGACCCATTATTTCTCCACCTAACCCCTTCAATTCGTTTTCAGGCACCCATCGAAATGAATGAACCGGCAGTGGCTGCATAATGCCGTGTCCATATAAGTTCACATGTAAGTACAAAATGTAACTTGAATCACATTGACAAAGTCCCCTACGGATCCCTCGCTAAAAAAATAGAAGCATTGCAGCATCAGTCAAAAGCTTAATTCTGCGCCCAGTTTTTTTTTTTTTTTTTTTTTTTTTTTTTTTTTTTTTTTTTTTTTTTTGTAGCATAGCGTCCCAGCACAGCTCAGGTGCCATGTGATAGAAGGCGGGATCCGGAGTACGAGTTCATACATACATTCCAAAACATTTCGAAAACATCTGCAAGTAAACGCACGTCCATGTCCATGTATAACCTTTCATATTCCCCAAATTGGGGATGTTGAATTCCCGCCAAACATTCACGGCATGCTCATAATCTTCTGTAGTTATGGCATAGCCTGTGAGAGTTGCGGTAAATGCAGATATGTCAGGAAGACTGTTTTTTTAATTTTGCCACACTATCAACATACTCGTCTGGGAAAACCCCTTTCATAGGTGCAAGTTAGAACTTTTCCTCATCAGGAAATGCAGATTGAGGGATATGCATTTCATTGCAAGGTAGAGTTTCAGCTAGTTTCTGGAGTGAAGTCTGCATAAAGGGTAAAGAGTCAAGGAAGTGTAATGTAATTTCTGGCGCCATTCGTTTTGAGAAACAAATGTGCTTCTAAACACTTCCAGGGAGGACACTGACCTGATCTTTTTTCATACAGAAATTAGCCAAGTGCTCAACGAGAAAATGAGCGTCATACCCGCTCAAATTATGAAAAAAGGCGGCTATGTGTCTAGGTAATTTATAATTCAAATTGCATGCTTTGTGAGCTGCACCGCGGAACTTACCCCTAAGACGACAGTGGTCTCTATGAGGAGTTTCCGCTTTTCTGTCTAAGGCTAACCCAAAAATATGACAATTAACAGACTTTTCATACATTTCATCATCTTCCTTTGATTTGGTCATGGGAATGTTGGTGCTGTAGAGCCTATCAACTTCCCATAGGAGTTTCTCAAGCTCAGTGAGAAGCTAAACTGTGGGACCGTCCCCTACGTAAGACTGGGAGCGGTTAAGTTTAGAATGATATCGTCATACAACTTGGAACGCTGCCACATAAGGTACGTGTTTCTGTGTGAAGTTTGTGTGTGAGGCTAAGGGACTCCCTTCACAGCGAGTAATAGGAGCCAGCAGGCAATTGAAGTCGGTGTACACTACAAAAGGACAACGCTGCTGGTGGTGAGCATTTTCAAATTTAATGAAGTTATTTTCCTCAGTAGGCATAATCACACGTACCGCGTCCTTGGAAGCACAATCTAATATATGTATCGCTAATAACTCTTCAGATAAAAAATAATTCAAACACCTTAAACGAATATGCTTTTTATAGCAATTATTTGTTGGGAGGAAAGGAGTCAGGATATGTCTTTGATCGAGACATAGTGATAATTATCACCTTCAGAGAAGAGTAGCATGTTTACATGCAGCTCTTGCTTACCTGCAAATTTTGAGAAATGGAGGGGGCCGACTACAGTCCGTTGTCTTGATCATCTGACTTGTCCTTCTTCTTCTTATCCAGGTCATAAACATGAACCGATATTCCGATATTCTGAGCCTCAAACTTATGTATGTCCTGGAGCGTTACAGGGAACTCTATACCATCGAAGTTATACTGTCTTCTAATATCACTGACTTTGTCATTGCTCGGACACTCAGTATGATATTTGTAATTGTAACTTCTCTCACAAGCCAGGACTGACCATGCAAAACAAGTTTGATCGTTTGTATTTTGGACATTAATGCATACCCACTTGTTCTCAATATCTACAGGGAGTTTAGTATAACTGGACCCTCCATTTATTGGATCATAGACATGTATATGGATGTCGAGGTTGGTATACAGCTGAGCGCTTTAGCGGACCCACATACTTCCATCTCGGAAAATCGGGCCAAAATTGTGCTCAAGGTGGATTCTCGATACCACTCAGCCATGGATGTGCTCCGAGAAATAACGCCATTATCACCCCATATATAGTGCAGAGTTGTGGTCTCTTCGTCACCTTGATGTTGAGGGGGATGACTCAATTCGCAGCAAAATACTACACTGCACTTAATGGCGTTAAATCTCGGGCACTCTAGGACTTTGAGTAGCTTGGTCTCCAAGACCGGGAGGCACGCCTCTAGAAACATGACAGGGTCGCGGTACCTTCCTCCTGGATTCTCAATCCTAGTAAAAGAGATGCGCCCCTCAAAAGCCCTACAAACTGAAGAGAATTCTAGGGGGTCATTATGCCATTATCCTGATCCAATTCACTATCAATAGAACGGGGGAGACCACTACCGCTAACCACAGGATAATCACCATTACTATAAGTACTAAAACTAGGGGTCCAGCCAGTCGAAAATGGAGCTGACGATGGCACGTTGTAACGTCGGAAATGCATATCCTCCTATTTCCATCTGCTGCACTACAGATTTTTTTCCTTATTTTGTTACCTGAAGATGTGACATTTCTATGTCTCTATATATTGTAATTGTTTTACTGTTTGTATATATATATTTATTTATGCATTTATGTTGGTTTGTTTTGTGAATATTACTTGTATTTATACGCTGTGTCTGGCCTAGGGAAAACTATGCTATCGAACGAATACATCGATAGGTCGTGCTGAGAACCAAAGTGTTTAGGATCTTTGGTAGTGTTAACTCTGTCGCGTGGAACGCGGGCAGAGAACGAGGCTGGCTGGGGCGGTGCAGTGGAGCAGGTGTGTTGTGTGACGCTCCCGCGAGTTGCCGCGCTTTCGGGGTTGGGCAGCATGTAATTGCGCTCGACTTGCTATGATAGTTTCTGACACGGTGTCGCGGACGGGAAGCATTAGCTGGCGCACATCAAGAGCCCGTTTCGCCTGGTGACCGTGTCGAGAAGAAGGCGCGCCAACATCCAGCTTCTGCAACAGCGACGGCCGACAATGAGTGACTGTCGCCACCTCCTCGATCGACGGCTTCAAACCTTCAATCAACCAACAAGGAAGACTGGAAGCACGTAAAGTTTTAGAACTGTATGGCAGACCTCAGTTTTTCAAACTGTTCCATTTTCGTAACTATAATTACAGCAACTTAGCATGAACCTTTGTTGCTCATTGTCCCAATTGCATTACCAAGCAGGGTCCCTTCCTTTTCCAGAATGAACTCGAGTGTCGTTGAAATTCAAACGCCAGCATTAAAGTAAAAGCATTCGATTTCACTGCTTTAATTTCAAAGTTCAGTTAAGGTATTCATAGCTGGCTACAATATTTAAATTACACAAGCACAAATTAAGAGTGCGAGTTTTGTTTGCATATTTTAGCTTACCTGTGACTCCAGCTCAGCTTGGTACGTACTAAATTTTACTATTGTTAATTGTTCAGAATCATTTAATTCAAGTTCGAAGTTAAATCTGTTATTTCTAAATTGCGTAGATTCAAGTAGCTTTTGAAATGATTGTTGAGGTAGTCCAAGACTAACCGTTTTTTACTGATTTTCGATGTGCTTCAGAAAGAAAGCTCACTATTAACTTCAGTCACTAAATTAACTTTCGATTTTCCGGTTTTATTAATTCTTTTGCTAAATTAAGTCAGAGTGTAGCGAAATTTATTACTTCTGACGAACTTTCAGTTTTCAGTCTACACGTGTCGACCTTCAGTTGCCACGCTTCTAGTGCAAATTGTATGTGTAATAACCTTTCTTTTTCAGTTACTATAGTAATTGTCCATAGGACTGGCGACCGTAATTTCCCCCAAATCTCAAATATCTAATTACCGCTAGTTAATTGTTGACGTAACGTCCGCACGTTTACTTTCTTTATTAACTTTACCGCTTTTTAAAATTAATTTCCACCAGTTTCATTTGCATTTTTCCTTTCATTTAGATGTAACCCTTTCCTCCCACTTTACCGACAGATTAACTTCGGTGACGATTGCTTTTCCCAAATTTCCATTAGGTACACGCGGTTTAATTTTTCACTGTCATTAAGGTCGATAAGTGAGGGGGAGGTTACACGTAGCGACCTGGTGACAGGACAATCTTGGAATTTGAGGTTGTTCAAGACACGAATTTTGCATTGTGCAAATCTCGTAACAAAGTACTGGTTACGAAATGGTCGATACGTCAGCGATAATATTAGTGTGAGGAATTCTAATTAGATTTGAGATTTGGCATTTATATTGAAAATTATTAAAATGAGTGAAGGCAACAATTGCCAAAATTTGGTAGACATGGATACGGAACAATCGGTCGAACAGTGGGAAACGCGCACCGCGGTACCTATTGTTCAGGGGCAGGCGGCTAGCATGAAAGACGCGACCGCCGAAACGCAACAAAGAGCAGAAATGGAATTCCAAACTTTAGAAAATGTTTCGGAAGCGAAAATCAAATCAGAACCCCTTGATGACGAATACGGGGGGACAATTAAAGAGGAAGCCGGTACGGAAGTAAAACCGGTAGTTTCCGGGAATTTAACTGATTTATTGAATGTTTTGATTAATGAAATCAAGAGTCGATCGGCAGAAATTAAAGCTCAGGCTGCCAAGCAAGAAGCTCAGGCTGAAAAAATTGAACGGATGTTAGACAATCAGAACAAAGCTATTAATGTTGTTAACAACAATGTTGGAGTTGATAAAATGAAAGAAGATATTGTTGTAATTAATACCGAAATCGGTAATCTTAAACAGGAAATGGTAAGCGTTCAGGCGGAAATTGCGAGCATAAATACTCGTTTTAATTCCGAAATTAGCAGAATCGAGAAAAGTGTAGGAGAAGCAGTTGCTCCGATCATCGACAATAAGGTGACGGAACAAATTCAATTAGTGAAAAAAGAGCATCAACAGAAGGTGGAAACTTTAAAGGCTTTAGTGTCCGAGGTTGATGCTGAAGTGACGAAGCAGGCTAATACCTGCGAAGAGAAAAAAAGGGAAGTAGAAACGCTTGCGACAACCACTTGCCAAGTAATTACGAGAGTTTCGGAATTAGAAAAGAAACTTGACGAAAAACAGAGCAGAGCTATGTGCCAATCTGTGCACATAGTTCGCAATTGTTGACGAAAGAGGAGCGGTTCGACCCCTTGAAAAAAGGCGGTATACATCCGACGGATTTCATTAAAAATTGTGAAAGAATTTTACCCAGATCATGGACTAATGAGAGAAAAATTAATGCGCTTATTGATGTGTTGGCTGGTGATGCCTAGCGTTGGGGCTTAAACCTCAACATTACGAACCTGACTTTTGACGAGTTTAAAAATTTGTTTCTGGCTGAATACTGGTCAGAGCAAAAACAGCAAAGTGTCTGGTGTGAATTTGTCGTGTCGAGGCCTTTCGATGCCATTTCGCGCGGTTTGATGAAGGAGTTTTGTGAGGGCTGGATCCGCAAGTTGGAATATTTGCGTGATCGCCGCACGGAATCCGAAATAGTCTGGGAACTCTACAAGAAGCTTCCAGATGATACAAAACGCTACGTAGGAAGCAATTACAGGACAATCAATGATTTCTTGGAAAGAGTGGAGGACGAGGACAATTGGCGCAATAATCGCGACAGTGGTAGAGGCCGTGGTAACAACAACGGGAACCGCAGCAACCACAACAACGATAACCATGGGAATAATGCATACCGCAACCATGGCAGCAATAACAATAATGGTTCGGACCGTAATAACAATCGGTACAATGCAAATAATAACAGGAATGACGGAAACCAGTATCATACTAACGTGATACGGGCTTCACAGAATGGTAATAACGCCAGAGGGTGTGATCAGCCGCCTCAGCAACATCCGGGGAGCGTATCTGCTGGGACGAGACAGGGAAACCATTAGCCGCGCCGGTGAGGGGCCGACCGGGCGTGGAGAAATTTTGGCGGCCCAATAACAGGATAAAACCCAGGCATCGTCGTTATGAAAATTCCGTGTGGAATAATCAACGGCGGGAGAGTGTGCCAGTGTTAAGAGAAAGGAGTGCGCCCACAAGTAGTAGATCAGCTGTAGACACGGCAGTAGAAAATACATTCACTGTCAGTGAGAACAATTTAAGTAGTGTTCCGGAAATCGATTATAAAGTGGCAGCTCTAACACCCACAGTGGAAATGGAGATTGAGTTTAAGAATGATTCGCAATTGTTGAGAGAAGATCAGATGTCGGATAATACGTCCGTCATCGAGCGAGGGGATGCAGAGAGGGATGAGGTCTGGTTAAGGCAGTTCGGTCGCTTATACGACGAACTAAGAGATTATAGGGGCCTGTATGGGAGAAGTGTTTATGGGGAGCGCGGGCAGGATTTGCCGCGTCTCGTCCCGCAGGAAGGTAGTGTTTGTGAAGTGATAGAAAGTTCTGGCCCTAACCGGCAGACTTTACCAGAAATTGTTGATGTTGATGGGGAGCTCGAGCAAGATTCGTCGTGTTTCATACCGCAAGAGTTGGATGTTGAAGTAGTAACGGAAAGTTCTGGCCCTAACCGGCAGACCTTACCGAAAGCTGTAGTGGTAGAAGTAGCCGACGCATCCAACGCAAACCTCCAGTTTAAACATTGCGAGAGTATTAAGGAGAAAGATTTCGAAAATTTTAGTGATAGCCGAACACGATTGGTAGAAAAGCACATAGATTACAGCGTGTATGCGGTTAGAGCTGACGTTATACGGTCGGACGGTAGCAGTGTGGGCTGCCCAGATCCAGAGGAAGTAATTGCAGATACTACTGGGTACATTCCTCCAGGTAGATTGGCAGATGAGATCAATCTGACCAAAGAGGAATCAACGAAGGTGACAATTAGTGAATTGATAGCAAAGCAACACTCACTAGTTGACGCGTTACAGGAAAAGGTTTCGGTATTGGAGGCGAAGCTACATACTAAGCATCAGGACAAACGTGTTGAAACTAAAACTGTATGTGAACAGGGGCTGAAAAGGCCGCCAGATAAGCCGGATTTAGGATCAAAGACGGATGGTTTTTTCTGGAATGACCTGGATATAGACGAGGATTTACTGTGGGAAAATAAAGAAACAGTCGAGGACAAGTGTAGACAGATACTAGTGTCTGTTAATATGCACGACCTGACTGACACCGGTGCAGAATTGAGTGCTGTATCTGGGAAAATATTTGAGTTACTGAAAGACAGACCTGGTATCATAGTTATGCCAGTAACAGGAGTAAAAATTATCAGTGCTACTGGGAAGGCCAGTAAACCGGTCACAAAACAGATTTTTGTCAACTTCGAGATTTGTGGGGCACGATTTGAACAAGAGTTTGTCGTCGTGCCAGACTTAACTACGGAAGTAATTATCGGGTTAGATTGGCCATTAAAGTACCGTGCAGAGATTAATTGCGAAAGCAAAACTTTGACATGTACGTCACAAGATAAAACAATAGTAGTTAGTTTTGACGAGGCAGGAGACGGTGTGCATAGGAAATACCAGCCTATACACATTGTTATCTGGCCGGATGGTATTGACGTAGGTATAAATTTGAACTACTGTAATGTGAGGAATCTCGGCATTGACAATAGTGTAGAAAGTGAATTGGAAAGTATTGTGTGTCAAACGTAACACACGAACAAAGACAAGGCCTGTATGAAGTAATAATGAGGAATAAGAGTGTGTTTTCAGACAAACCGGGACTTGTGGAAGGATATAAATGCAAGTTGCATGTAATTCCGCATGAACCATTCTTCGTGAGGCCGTATGCTATACCGCTGTCCAAAAAGGAAGCAGTGCAACGGGAGATAGATAAGATGATCGAATGGGGAGTGATTGAAAGAAGTACGAGTCCATACAATAACGGTTTGGTCATTGTAACAAAACGGGATGGTAGTGTGCGTATTGTGATTGATGCACGCACGTTGAATAGAGTCGTTCAACGCGAAACAGACAGACCAGAGAGTATGGAGGATATTTTGCAACGTTTTCATGACGTTAAGTTCATGACTAGCCTCGATCTGACGGCTAGTTACTGGCAAATAGAACTCGAAGAAGAACCTAGGCCATACACCGCCTTCTTGTTTGCGGGCAGGTGTTATCAGTATAGAATACTGCCGTTTGGACTTAATATGTGTCCGTATTCATCAGGGCCCTAGATAAAGTGCTAGGACCGCCTTTGAGTTCAAGATTAACTGTATATGTTGACGACTTATTGTTGGCCAATGTCACTTGGCATGACCATGGTGACCTGTTAGATGAAGTTTTTAGAGCATTGCGGAATGACTCTAAAGCTAAAGAAATGCGAATTTGTGAAGCAGGAACTGAAATTTTTAGGGCATGTAATTACCACTGCTGGTATTACGAAGGACCCAGAGAAACTAGAGGAAATAAGGTATTGTCCTCCACCCAAGTCTAGGAAACAGTTCAAAAGTTTTCTAGGGCTCACAGGATTTTACCGTAAATTTGTAAAAGGACAAGTGTTTAATGATGAAAATTTGAATAACCTCTTTCGCAAAAATGTTCCGTTTGTGTGGACTGACGGGTGTCAGGCCGCTTTCGAGAGATAAAAAGACGAGTTGTTAAGATCTAACATACTATTTCATCCTGATTTATCGTTACCCTTCCATCTGGGAACGGATTCGTCGAATTACGGGGTGGGGGTAGAACTGTTCCAAGAAGTTGGTAAAGGAGAGGATAAGGAACACCGGACGATAGCGTTCGCGAGTCGAACTTTATCAAAAAGTGAGCGAAACTACACGATTTCTGAGAAAGAGTGTCTCGCTATCGTGTGGGGATTCAAGAAGTTCAAGGGTTACCTATGGGACCGTAAGGTGATTATTCATACAGACCATAAGGCACTCACTTATCTGAAGGATTGTAAACTACTTCACGAAAGACTGACTAGGTGGTCGCCGTATTTACACCAATTTAACTATGACATCTGTTACGTAAGAGAGACCGACAATTACGTAGCGGATGCGCTGTCGCGGTTGCCCGAGTCTAATCAAGACGTATTGAAAGATGAGTCAGATGGAGTGGTCAAATTATACTATTTTAAGGAACTTGAGGGACGCAAATTAATAGTGAACATCTGTAAGAATCTACGTCGTCATCAGAAAGAGGATGGTCGTTTAAATATGATGAAAACCCGATATGACGAAAGGGGTCCAGAAGGAGAGAAATTAAGGAAGTATTACAAGATATACGATCATATCTTGCACATACGTAAGGGTGAAGATAGTAATATTTGGCGGGTATGCTGGCCCACCAAATTCGTCACGGAAATAATAGACTACTACCATTTGGCGTATGGTCACTGTGGACCAAGGAAATGTACGGAAAAGCTGAGTGAAGTAGTGCATTTTAACAAAAACGTGTTACTGACAGAGTGAAAACTTGCGATTTATGTCAGAAGGTGTAGGTTACCAACTGTACGAGTCGTGCTCCTATGCAAAGTATAAGGCCTAACGACACCTTTGAATTACTGTGCGTGGACTTGTACGGACCTTTGCCGAAGTCATCAGGAAACTTTGCCTACATTTTAGTAGTGCTAGAAGCTTTTTCCAAGTTCATCAAGCTATACCCGATTAGGAAAGCTACAGCCAAAGCGGTCTATAGCAAGCTTGTGAACGATTATTTTGTTGATATTGGTAAGCCCAAGGCGATTCTATCAGACAATGGGGCACAATTTACTTCTAAGTTGTGGAATGAAGGCATGGAAAGTAATGGGGTCGAGGTGATCCATATTTCAGCTTATTGTCCGGCTGTGAATCCCGCTGAGAGGTGTATGCGGGAGCTAGGCCGACTTTGCCGTACCTATTGCCATCACAACCATAGCGCATGGGGCAAATATGTAGCAGTATTTGAGAGAATTATGAACACCTTGAGACATGAATCGACGGGATTTTCTCCAGAGAAAATCCTGTTGGATGACAGAAGTAAAAGTTTAGTGGAAGAGATAATCAAATTCCCCTCCACGGATTGACATTAGTATTGGTGTGAAAAAAGGCATTTGCGAGAAGTAATGAAGCTAAAAGCCGATGCTCACATACGTCGTCATGACGCTAAAGTGCGTTTTGCTAAGTTTGCAATCGGAGACTTAGTACTTGTAAAAGCTCATGAGAAATCGAGCGAGATAGATAATGAAATCTCTAAATTTAAGTTTGTTTATATTGGACCATATAAAGTCATTGGTATACCTCACACAAATGCTTATTGCTTAGAGTATCCAAGCTCTGGAAAACTATTAGGTATACGGAACATTGTAGACTTGAAATTATACCAACCTGGGATCGATTAATACCACAGAATGGGTAATTTGTACAATATGTAAATATAGAGTGTAAGATTTAAACGATTTGCTAGATTGCCATGCTTTTGCCTGACCAAGAGGACGTTAAAGAAGTTGTAATTAATTAGTAATTAATTTTGACTAAATGATTTAAGAGGAATTGATTAATAATCAATGGAAAAATCCAAGCTGCTATTTTAAGCTTTCAGCTGAGTCACAGTAGATTAAGGAATGTAAATATGATTTTGTAACTAGCTGTAAGATTTCATAAATATGTGATTTACTAGTCATTGCCGATGTACTTAGACGCTGTTTTAAGTTTCAGGCTAGTACATGCGTATGATGATGGACAGTGTTGAGTTATCCACTGTGATAGTGTTAATGGACTCCTTGAGATTACTCGGGAGTGAGTTTTTCCGAAAGAATTCAGTGAAACGGACGTTCTGGAAATGCCGTTACACAGGCGAGTGAGATCAAGCGTGCCGCACAGGCGGGCGCAACAATACTGGCGAGGCGGAGCCGCTGTCGGGTCTTGTGCCGCTCTCGGCATTCCTTGCACTTGCGGGTACGGAAGGCGGAGTTGTTTTTCTTCCCAGACAGCTGATGTGAAAGAATTCTGTTGTTAATATTTATGTTTTTGTCGATCTGCTGTATATTATTTTCTTGTTTAGCGTCAAGTGGACTCTCACGACGAGAATATTAATTATGAAAAGGTTATATAGAATGTGTATTCTATGTAATTAATTATTAATTTGCGTATTTTGATATACCTGGTGTTTTTGACCATGTACTCTGGTTAATTTTGTAAACAGAACTCCATTTCTTGATACTGTTAGGAATTTTGATGATTTTAGAATCGCTAAACCATTCTCTATGATTTCTATGAATTTTAATATGTTGTCAGCCTGTTTTCTTTTGTGTATGATGACAGAGTGGAATAAGATTAGGTGTGTCTCCACTCAATTATTATGATCTAAAAATTGGTTTATGGTTAATTAGACGCATGCTAAATTTTGTTGATGTTTTGAGCATATGCATTTCCGCTGTTCCTTTTTAGGGACATTTTCTCAGTCTGTTTAGGTTACACGAACATCCTCAGACAATGTGGGGCACGTGTAACGCCGGAAATGCATATCCTCCTATTTCCATCTGCTGCACTACAGATTTTTTTCCTTATTTTGTTACCTGAAGATGTGACATTTCTGTGTCTTTATATATTGTAATTGTTTTACTGTTTGTATATATATATTTATTTATGCATTTATGTTGGTTTGTTTTGTGAATATTACTTGTATTTATACGCTGTGTCTGGCCTAGGGAAAACTATGCTATCGAACGAATACATCGATAGGTCGTGTGGAGAACCAAAGTGTTTAGGATCTTTGGTAGTGTTAACTCTGTCGCGTGGAACGCGGGCAGAGAACGAGGCTGGCTGGGGCGGTGCAGTGGAGCAGGTGTGTTGTGTGACGCTCCCGCGAGTTGCCGCGCTTTCGGGGTTGGGCAGCATGTAATTGCGCTCGACTTGCTATGATAGTTTCTGACACGGTGTCGCGGACGGGAAGCATTAGCTGGCGCACATCAAGAGCCCGTTTCGCCTGGTGACCGTGTCGAGAAGAAGGCGCGCCAACATCCAGCTTCTGCAACAGCGACGGCCGACAATGAGTGACTGTCGCCACCTCCTCGATCGACGGCTTCAAACCTTCAATCAACCAACAAGGAAGACTGGGAGCACGTAAAGTTTTAGAACTGTATGGCAGACCTCAGCTTTTCAAACTGTTCCATTTTCGTAACTATAATTACAGCAACTTAGCATGAACCTTTGTTGCTCATTGTCCCAATTGCATTACCAAGCAGGGTCCCTTCCTTTTCCGGAATGAACTCGAGTGTCGTTGAAATTCAAACGCCAGCATTAAAGTAAAAGCATTCGATTTCACTGCTTTAATTTCAAAGTTCAGTTAAGGTATTCATAGCTGGCTACAATATTTAGATTACACAAGCACAAATTAAGAGTGCGAGTTTTGTTTGCATATTTTAGCTTACCTGTGACTCCAGCTCAGCTTGGTACGTACTAAATTTTACTATTGTTAATTGTTCAGAATCATTTAATTCAAGTTCAAAGTTAAATCTGTTATTTCTAAATTGCGTAGATTCAAGTAGCTTTTGAAATGATTGTTGAGGTAGTCCAAGACTAACCGTATTTTACTGAATTTCGATGTGCTTCAGAAAGAAAGCTCACTATTAACTTCAGTCACTAAATTAACTTTCGATTTTCCGGTTTTATTAATTCTTTTACTAAATTAAGTCAGAGTGTAGCGAAATTTATTACTTCTGACAAACTTTCAGTTTTCACACTACACGTGTCAACCTTCAGTTGCCACGTTTCTAGTGCAAATTGTGTGTGTAATAACCTTTCTTTTTCAGTTACTATAATAATTGTCCATAGGACTGGCGACCGTAATTTCCCCCAAATCTCAAATATCTAATTACCGCTAGTTAATTGTTAACGTAACGGCCGCACATTTACTTTCTTTATTATCTTTACTGCTTTTTAAAATTAATTTCCACCAGTTTCATTTGCATTTTTCCTTTCATTTAGATGTAACCCTTTCCTCCCTCTTTACCGACAGATTAACTTCGGTGACGATTGCTTTTCCCAAATTTCCATTAGGTACACGCGGTTTAATTTTTCACTGTCATTAAGGTCGATAAGTGAGGGGGAGGTTACAACGTCATCTGGAGGGAGGGTTATGTGAACGGGCACACGAACCTTGCGTTGGCGGCGGAGGTCAGCTAGTTGAGGAGGAGGCGGATGTGGCGATCTAGCAATCTGTATAGATAGCGGTCCAAAACAGATATAACATAGAGACGCAGAACACATAGACACATAAACAAATACAGTCCATTAAAAGACCTAGCAATCTGTATAGACAGTGGTCCAAAACATATATAACAGAGAGACAGAGAACGCATAGACACAGAAAGACGGATACAATCCGTTAAAAGACATAGCAATCTGTATAGAGAGCGGTCAAAAACAGATATAGCATACAAACACAGAGCACATAGACACATAAACACATATACAGTCCGTTTAAAGAACTAGCAATCTGAGTCAGCCCGGGTGGCTGAGCTGTTCTAGGCGCTACAGTCTGTAACCGCGCGACCGTTACGGTTGGAGGTTCGAATCCTGCCTCGGGCATGGATGTGTGTGATGTCCTTAGGTTAGTTAGGTTTAAGTAGTTTTAAGTTCTAGGGGACTGATGACCTCGGAAGTTAAGTCCCATAGTGCTCAGAGCCATTTGAACCATTTTTTTGGAACCTAGCAATCTGTATAGAGAGCGGTCTAAAAGTAGATATAACATATAGACAGGGAACACATAGACACACAAACACATGCAATCCGTTAAGAGACTTAGCATATTGTATAGAGAGTGGTACGAAACAGATAAAACATAGAGACACAGAACACATAGACACACAAAAACACATACAGTCCGTTTAAAGACCTAGCAATCTGTATAGAGCAGTCTAAAGCAGATGTAACATACAGACACAGAACACATAGACAAACAAACACATGCAATCCGTTAAAAGACCTGGCAATTTGTATAGAGAGTGGTCTGAAACAGATATAAAATAGAGACACTGAATTAAAGGATGCAGATATTTGAACACTGAAAATGTATTTACCAGGTAAATGAACTGCCTCTACATGGCATCGGTTGCTGCCCTTGCCAGTGGCACTGTCACTGCTATTGGTGCTGCCTGTAGGATTCATATTGAAACGAAGTAGACTGACGCCGACACACACACGTACTGAACCAAGTATAGGAGCAGAGTGATGGTTGTCGTTTGGTTTATATAGGTTCTATGACGTAGAGTCACAAGACTATGCAGTAGCCAATAGGAGAGGAGTATTCTAGGGGTTGGGGGTGCTGTGTCATGAAGGAACACTTCGTCCTTAGTGGGAAAATGTGAAAGTTTTGATTTGTTCATTGAATGTTGAAGTGGTACATTCAGTTATTGAATATAATTAAAATTGAAATGGAATTAAGTAGTTAGGTAATTAATACGTTAGATTCATGATGTGGGTGTTACAATAGATACGATATTTACAGAAGACTATCTCTGGCGCAAGTATGAAGGTGCAGGTTGGAGGCTGTGACGGAAGCAGTCGCTTGCTCGCGGGCCGCTGACACGACGCGTATGCCATTATGAGTGAGCGAGAGAGAGAGAGAGCAGATGATCTTCGGTCAGGTAATGGGACCAAGCAGTGGCCGTGTGTCCTAGAGCACATGGTGAAGAAAATGTCTGCAGGCATCTTGAAAAACAGTATTTGCATCATCACCCGATGTCATGGTAGCGCCCTCTGGTGGCGACGATATGAACTAAACCAGTTGGGCTCTGGACCTCTTGGTGGACACACTGGGTGCCGCCATCTAGGATAATGGTACTTGCGTCATCACCTGACGACATGAGAGTGCCCTCTGCTAGTGGCGATCTGAACACATTTGCTTGAAATTGGTTAAATAATAACGACAAGTCCTTTTTCCCACAAATCCTTAGGAAGAGGTCAGGATAGTACAAGTGTTCTTTCTTTCGTGCCAGCAGCGAAACCCCAAGTGACCTATCTTCCTACCAAAATTCAAATATGGCGCCAGTTTGTAGGATGAAGTGGCGGTCGGGTGACTTAGGTTAGTGGAGGTAGCCCAAGTGAGATACCTTCCCACCATTTTCTTTGCTTACTAGAGATAACTGGGGTGTGATGCATTATCCTATTGGAATTCACACTTGGCGTCTGTTCGTAGGAGGAAGTGGGTGTCGGGTGACTTAGGTTAGCCCAAGTGACCTTTCTTCACGTCATTTTGTTTGCTTAGTAGAGATAACTGAGGTGTGGTGCATTCTCCTGTTGGAATTTGGACTTGGCTTCATTTTTCTGGAGGAGCAGGGCGTCGCAGTTTCCCGCCAGAAGCACCCATATTGAATGACGTCATTGCAGCCATCTTAAATAACGTCATGCGCTGTTGCCAAGTCTACACGATGCCATATTGGATAACGTCATCGCCGCAATCTTGGATACATGTGGCAACAATGCAGAGTGGAATAATACATACGTTGTCCCAATACTACCACCACCAACTTCAACATGTGTACAGAAAATAAAAAGCATAAAAAACACTTGTAAATATTCAGAATATAGCCATAGTTGCACTTGAATGTGTAATGTGGATGTAAAATGATTCATTACACCTTATTACGATTAATGTATAAATTATTTGTGCAACAAAAAACAAACTAAATATTGTTAGCTTTATTTTTGGGTCTTGACTTAGACCTGGAATGCATGTGATTATGTATTGCCGTTTGAGAATATTCTGGAGTTGTTTCCCGCAGTTGCAATGTCAGCTCTCTACTACGTTTTCGATCATCGAATCAGTGTCGATCCCGATTCCAACAAGATAAGCGTTTGACGGTAATCATTTATCTAGTTTGCTTAAGCTATGTCACAAAATCGTCAGCATGTATCAACGTGCACCACATATAATCAGCCAAGGTCACCTCTTCTTGCGGGTTTGACCGTCCAGTGACGGTGTTCCAGAGTTCATGTTAACCTCTGCGCCGTGTGGCATGTAATGAGCAGAGAATGGTGTTTGTGGAAATGTGTTTTGTACCCCGTGCGTGGAGGCATTTTTCATGGTATAACAATTAACCAGACCGAAAAGTTAATACCGCCACCCGCCTAAAACGTGCCATTTTGTCAAGAGGGATAGACTACGTCGTGTGATTTTTGACATATTCGTAACATACCATCGTCATTTTCCAGCGTGAACCGCAGCTCGTCCGACCTAAGGATCTTTCTCGATGCTTCAATTCATACTAATATCTGCTGCATATGGCAAGCAGTGGAGAAATGTATGGTTGGGCACTAGTTTTTGCTGAATTGTTGAGTGATTTGCAGCTCTGTGGCTGTTCAAATCCTGTATTGGGGATGTTTTTGCTAACTAAGGTTGCTGTCACAGTGATTTCTTTTCACATACCGAGGCAGTCACGACACACCGTTGACACATTGTGCGTGGAAATCCGAATGCATGTACAACTGCTCTAGGGTGCATCGAGCACCTACTATCTGGCAACCATCTCATTATCTGGTATCAGTGTCACGTGAAGCACCGAATTAGACCATTCACCGTAGTAGTCTCTCTACAAAGCATGAGCTATTTCTAATTCAGCTGCGAATCATACCAATGTCAGTTTAAGCGATCGTGTGGGAGCATCCGTATAGTCGTAGCGTATAATATAAAAACAGGACACCCATATCGTCACTCGACAATAAAATTATTCATTCACGCACTTGAGTCATCACGCTTTCATTCTGTGGAGAGCACTTAGGTCACAAAAGAAAATGCACCTAAATACGTGACAGAATGTTTTCCGCAACAGTATTAGTCCTTTTTTCTGGTCTGCTCTCTCTAAATGCTATTAGTGGTAGCTGAGGAGCTGTACGCGGCTAAAGCTGATACTCCGGAACTGATCAGTCGGCTTCACGTTTTCCTGTACAGGGAGCTACTAAGGGCTTCCAGAAACGGCCTCATCTGGGTGCAACAGCCGGGTCTTATGGAAACAACTCGTTAAAGGCGGCCGCGTCCTTTGTAGGGGAGGGCCGTGGTCGCTTGAGAGGCAGGTCGCGTGCTGCCCCCCTCCCCATCCCCCATCCCCACCCCCACAGTGGTAATTATCGTGCAACGCCTCGCAGCCTCCTGCCAAAGCCACAAACGCCCGCAAAGGGACTCTCCGCTATTTACCACAACCCAAGCCGAGGCTGCAGGATTCGAGTTGTCGGAATATTCTAAAATGGACGTTCGTCGTAGGCGTGAATTGTGAAAACGGGGCACCTCTGCTAAAACATGCTAATTGGTTCTTACGGAGCCCATGAATTCACCACAGAGCCTTTTCTGATTATGACTAGTTCTTTAAAGAGTTGTTAACGTTCGTGTGCGGGAATGCTAGCTGACAAACTCCTTCCGTAAATCATGTGCAATTAACGTTTCAATGAGATAACGATTCTGATTAACAATGGTGGCCGATTAAAGAGGAACAAAACTGAAACTGTCCACTGTTTTATAAACTGGAAGTCTGCTCCTCCTGTATCTTCTGCGGCGGTACGGCATGGCTGTGTGTTCCGTGCGGCTGCCTCGAGTCGACTGAGCATGCTGCTGCCTGAGCCACACAGCGCCAGGGCAGGCAAGTCCAGCATAAATGATAAATGGCCGGCGGCAATCTAACTACATGCACAAGTATCCCAAAAATCCCACCTCTGGACTCAGAAACGTACCCCTCCACGAGACAACATATCGATTTTAAACTAGTCCTTTGCAACTTCTTCAGGTAATCTCCATAAGGACAAAACAGCCTAGGAAGTCACAGCTGTGTAACTTACGATGTAACACTTACTACAACGTTTGTTATATCTTCATACAGTTTACCTAGTGACGATAAGATTTTAGTCCTGTCACAAGGAAGCCAAATATAACACTTACTGTCCTACAGATAGTACTCTGGCGTGAAAACCTAAGTATAACACTATACTCCGCCGCTTGTTACACTGGCACAACGTCTATTATCAAATATAGTATTACGTAGCAGTAAATGTTGCCCTCTGGGAGGATTTAAGTAAATTGACATGGGTTACCTAATGGATTAGGATTATCGAACCTGAATTTAATATATCAATAGAAACCAGAAAGCTTAATATCGAAATTTGGAAAATTGCTTAAGTAACCAAGTTTACTTAAATGAAATAAAATACGGTCGCCAGCCTAATTAGGCATAGTAATATGAAACATTACTTTTAAGAAACAGTATTGAATTTTGGTAAAGGGAAACTACCATTACTTCTTTCCCAGTGAAGTACAATGAACTCTACTATAACCAGACAAGTGGTACAGTGATGGTAGCAACTATAAATAGTATATGCAAGTTCTCACAGAAACCGTTAACGGCGTATTTCTTCTCAATAGTGATTACTTTGTTATATATGAATTATGTGATCACCAAAAGTTATGAAAGTCGGTACTTAACCAGAAATTGGACATGGACTTAGTCCTATTTCAACAGTTACTTTCCAAAGAGTACAAATATAATTGAAAGTCACTTTAAATAGGATTTTTACACTCATTAAGAATTAATATTGTTTCTATTTTTAACGATAAGGCAATTACATTAAATTTATCTTTCATAGGGAAAGACTTAGGTTGGGGTCCTCAAACTGTGTTTCCAAATTTTAGTACACAAAGCACACAAAACTATAGAATTTCTTAAAAATGCAATTAGTAAACTCATTGTTCAAGAATGTTTCCTCATAATGAGCCACACAAAAGTCAGGACCCTTAAGCTGACTATTACCATAAAGCAAACCAAACACACTTTTCTGAGACAAATTGTGAAATACAAAGTTGGTATTATTGTTTCACTAACTGTACTCACCTTGTAGGACTTTTAAAACAGTTAATGTCAGCGCTCTTTTATAAAGGTCCTTAAGTATGACTTTAAATGCAATTGACTCTTACTAAACACAAAATAACGTGCTTCCTTTTGTCATTAGCACAACCAGTAATTTTCACTGACAGAATTTAATGCAGTTAATGTTCGAAGCACAAATACTTTGAATTAAAACAAATCAGACACTATGGAGGTTTTTATAAATGTAACACAAACTACCTCCCTTGATTTCAATGAAACCTATAGTATTTCTATATATTGTGTTGCATTCAAAATCAGCAACGCCAACCATAACTTATTTTCAATCGTTTTTCACATACAGGGTACTCGGATGTTAGTAATTATGTAGAATGGGTCCTAAGAGGTATGATGAGAGGAACCAATTCAAGGATAAGACTCACAGTTTAACGTAATTTGCCTTATTATTGCAAATTATACAACACTTAAATGTACTGGTCCATACTTTGACATAAATCTGACCTCTTAGATTTGCTGAAGTGGTGGCGCAGTATTGGTGTCGAGTACATTGTGGCTACCTGATCTTTCCTCTGGATGTAATTTGCTCTATTACTTTCTTCTTAGCGACGAAATTACCAAATTTAGAGCCTTTTCCAATAATACAGCACAATTTTAGAGCCGTACACGCATCCGAGGCCTTTCCCATATTAATTCAGGTGCTGGATGCTACCCTCGGCACTTGTGCTGTTCACTCACTTGCGGCTCAGACCAGCCTTATCCAGTAGTTGGCTGTCGACTGACTGTGTTCTTTCATTTGGCGCCCAGACTGAGCGCCACATCCATGTTTTAACCCACGCCTACCACTTTTTGGCGTGCGCCAACACACTTCCGTTACAAATGGGAAGTACTGTTGCTTTCCATTTTATACAGTGCAAGTCCCTAGATATGAACCAGCTTGTACACAGTTGCAAATAAACATCTTTTAAAAATCTTAATATTTAAATACATTAACATATCAACACGAAAGCCACATATTTATACTACATTTTCCTCCAATTAATACAAAGAATTTAAATGGTAAAGAGAAAACATTTTACGCAACTTTCCACGTCATTACAATAGGTCAAAGACATTACACAATAAAAAAATACATACTTGACATGAAACAGAGTTAATCAGTACAAAATATTTACAGAATTAATTGTGGTGTTAGAAAGAGTCACACCAAAAAGAAAACACTTCAAGTTTCCAGAGAAAAAAATGCCAATTGTTAACTTCGATTAGAGCTGACCAAGTCTCTCTCACAAAATACTATCTTCAGCTAAGACAAGGCTCCACGATCTGATGCAAGGCCTCTGCCTGTCAATCTTAAATTTTATGTACATTCAGCAATTCACAACACTAACCTAAAAACCTGCAACATATCTAATCATAACACAGCACCCGCCCACTGACAAATGTTTGCAATTTATTCTAAGCTTTTAGTACTGGCAGAATAACTAACTCCGGACCTGAAATGTGCAAACGTCACCTCGGACCCAGTGAGCCCACGATATGCCTCATATAAACATGATAACTGCAGTCGGCTTCCACAATTCTATAAAGTGATTAAACGTTCAGTTATTGCAGTCAAATAGACTCAGATCAAAATACATGCGTACGCCATTCCCTACTCCAGCGAAGAGAACTCCTAAGATAAGTACTGTTTCCACAAGGACGTTTCGCTAGTCCCTGTAAAAAAAAAAAAAAAAAAAAAAAAAAAAAAAAAAAAAAAAAAAAAAAAAACAACAACAACCTGAAAAGCACTGGATCTCACGAGAAACCCTCTAACCCTTGGAAAAATCTATTAAACGCTAGCTGACACACCGGATCGAGTAAGAAAATGACGAAATTTACTAAATCCGGTAGGACAGTTAGGTGCACTGTATACAATGGCTCTTTCAGGTATTTGCGCACCGGCGTAATTACTTGTACCCTTTACGTGTAGGTCTACGCGTCATGCTGAAAGCATCTGAAATATCAGTTATACGACCTTTCGCTATTGGTCTAAGCTTCGCGGCGAGGGTAAATTGAATGTGACAGCCGTCAAACACGCAGGTCTCGTCGTATGTAAAGTATGCTACAAGAGCAAACATAATCAATGTCTTCTCTGTGGGATAACAACGGAAATACTATCGATGACAGTGCTGCTAACGCAGAGTTACTAAATACAACTTTCCGAAATTTCTTCACCAAAGAAGACAGAGTACATATTCCAGAATTCGAATTAAGAACAACTGCCAACATAGGTACCTTAAAAATAGACATCCTTGGAGAAGTAATGCGATTTAAATCACTTATTGTACTTAATGAAAACCAGTTTCCCGGTCCAGATTCTAAATCCAGAAGGTTCCTTTCAAAGTACGCTTATGAAATAGCTCCATATTTAACAATCATATACAGGGTGACTTTTTCCACCTTCTACTAATTCAAGGGATTAATCGATGAGATCATACGAAAAAAAAGATTTAATGTACTTGTGTAAGGAAATGCGTGGTTTCCTAACTAGAGACCATATATTCAAACATATTTTGACACAGAGAGTGCGGTCTACTACGTGCAATTCCATCCACCCACAGTAACAACATGCATGGTTTCCTCCTAGAGGCTGGAATTGTTCCACACACGTCAATCTCTAGCGCTCTCTCCTGCCATAGTAATTGATAATGAGGTGTCTAACTCACTTCCCAGAAAGTGGTACTGTTGCTCGTACGTCAACCCTAGCGCACTCTCCAGCAATAGTAATTGATAATGTTGTGTCCGACTCACTTCTCAGAAGGTGGTAATGTTCCCGGTCCGTCATGCACTAGAGCCCTCTCGGGTCATAGTAATCGATAATGTTGTGTTCGACTCACTTCTCAGAAGGTGGTAATGCTCCTGGTCCGTCATGCACTTGAGCCCTCTCCTGCCGTAGTAATCGATAATGTTGTGTTCGACACTTCTCAGAGGTGGTACTGTTCGTAATACATCATGCCCCAGTGCCCTCTACTGAAGAAGTAATTGTTAATGTATTGGTCAAATCACTTCGTAAAAGGTGGTACTGTTCCTCGTTCGTCATGTCCTAAAGCCTTCTGCTGCCATAGTAATTGATAATGCTGTGTCCAACTCACTTCTCAGTGGTAGTATTGTTCCTCGTATCTCATGCTCTTGAGCCCTTCCTGCCACAGTAATTGTTAATGTTGTGTCCGACTCACATGTCAGAAGGTGGTACTGTTCCTCGTACGCGATGCCTCAGTGCCCTCTAATGCAATAGTAATTCATAACTTTGTGTCCGACTCACATATCAGAAGGTGGTACTATTCCTCGTACATCATGCCCTAGCGCCCTCTCCTGCCATAGTAATCGATAATGTTATGTCCTACTCAATTCTCAGAATTTGGTACCGTACCTCGATCGACTTGCCCCAGCGCCCTCCCCTGCCATAGTAATTGTTAATGATGTGTCCGACTCATTTCTCGGAAGCTGGTACTGTTCTTCGAACATCATGCCCTATCACCCTCTCCTTCCATAGTAACTGGTAATGTTGTGTCCGACCCACTTCTCAGAAGGAAGTACTACTCCTCATACATCATGCCCTAGCGCCGACTCCTGCCTCAGTCATACCTAATGTTGTGTCCGACTCACTTCTCAGGAGCTGGTACTATTCCTCATATATCATGCCATAGTGCCGTCTCTAGCCACACTAATTGATAATGTTCTGTCCGACCCACTTCTCAGAAGCTGGTACTGTTCCTCGTATAATGTGCCCTACTGCCTTCACCTGCCATTGGATTTGATGGTGTTTTGTCCGATTCACTTCTCAGAGGATGGTACTGCTACTCCTACGTCATGCACTTACGCACTCTCCAGTCATAGTAATTGATAATATTGACTCCGACTCACTTCTCAGAATGTAGTACTGTAGCTCGTACGTCAGGCTCTAGCGCCCTCTCTTGCCATAGTAATGTTGTGTCTGACTCACTCCTAAGAAAGTTGCAGTGTTCCGCGTATGTCATGCCCTAGCGGCCTTTCCTGCCATAGTAACTAATAATGTTGTGTCCGACTCAAATCTCAGAAGGTGGTACTGATTCTTATACGTCATGCCTTAGCGCCCTCTCCTGCCATAGTAATTGATAATGATGTGTCCGACTTACTTTTCAGAAGGAGTTACTGTTTTTCGTACGTCATGCCCTAGCGCCCTCTCCTGCCATAGTAATTGATAATGATATGTCCCACTTACTTCTCAGAAGGTGGCACTGTTCCTAGATCAAAAGCCACTAGCGCCTTCTCCTGCCATAGTAATTGATAATGATGTGTTCGACTCACTTTTCAGAAAGAGGTACTGTTCCTCGTACGTCATGCCCTAAGGCCCGCTCCTTCCATAGTTATTAATAATGAGGTGTCCGTCTCAATTATCAGAAGGTGGTACTGCTCGTCGTATGTCATGCCCTACTGCCGTCTTCTGCCTTAGTAATTGCTAGTGTTCTGTCCGATTCACATTTTAGAAGGTGGTGTTGCTCCTCTCCCGTCTTGCACTAATGCCCTCTCCAGCCATAGTAATTGATAATGTTGTACTGACTCACTTCTCGCAATGTAGTACTGTTCCTCGTATGTCATGCACTGGCGCCCTTTCTTGCCATTGTAATTGATAATGTTATGTCCGACTCACTTCTCAGAATGTTGTACTGTTCCTCATACATCAATCCCTAGCGCCCTCTCCTGCCATTGTAATTGATAATGTTGAGTCCTACTCACTTCCCAGAATGTGGTACTGTTCCCCGTATGTCATGCGCTAGCGCCCTCTCTTGGCACAGTAATTGATAATGATGTGTCTGACTCACTTGACAGAACGTAATGCTGTTCTTCGTACGTTATGCACTTGCGAAATCACCTGCCCTAGTAATTGCAAATGTTGTTTCCGACTCACTTCTTAGCAGGTGGTACTGACAATCGTACGACATGATCCAGCGCCATCTATTGCCATCGTAATTGATAATGTTGTGTCACAATCACTTCTCAGAAAGTGGTACTGCTCCTCATACGTCATGCCCTAACATCCTCACCAGCCACAGTAGTTATTAATGTTGTAGCCGACTCACTTAACAGAACGTGTTACTGTTCCTCGTAATTCATGCCCTAGCACCCTCTCTTGCCACAGTAATTCATAACATTGTGTCCAAATCACTTCTCAGAAAGTGTACTGTTACCGGTACGTCATGCACTAAGCCCTCTACTGCCATAGTATTTGATAATGTTCTGTCCAACTCACTTCGAAGAAAGTGGTACATTCCTCCTACTTCATTCCCTAGCGCCGTCTTCTGCCATCAGAATGGTTAAAGTATTATTCAACTCAATTCCCAGAAGGTTGTACTGTTCCTCTTTCACCATGACCTAGCACCTTCCCCCACCATAGTTATTAATAATATTGTGTCCGACACTTCTCAGAAGGTGGTACTGTTCCTCGTATGTCATGCCCTAATTAGCTCTTCTGCCACAGTATTTGATAGAGTTGTGTACGACTCACTTCTCAGAAGGTGGTACTGCGTACTCGTACATAATGCCATGGCGGTCTTCCTCAAATAGTAATTGCTACTGTTGTGTCCGAATCACTGCTTAGAAGGTCGTACTGTCATTCATACTTTATGCACTAGGCCAAACTCGTGCCATAGTAGCTGATAATGTTGTGTCCTCCTCACTTCTCAGATGGTAGTACTGTTTCTCGTACGTCATTTATTCCCAATGACCTCTCCTGCCATAGTAATTGATTGTGTTGTGTCTCACTCACTTCACAGAAGCTGGAACTGTTCCTCGTACACAGTGCCCAAAAGCCTTCTCCTGCCATAGTAATTCAGATTGCTGTGTCCAACTCACTTCCCAGAAGGTGGTACTATACCTCGTATATCGTGCTATAGCGCCAAGTCCTGCCATAGTAATTGAGATGTTGTGTCTAGCTCACTTCTCAGAAGGTGGTACAGCTCCTAGTACGTCATGCTCTAGCACCTTCTCTCGCCATAGGAATTGATAATGTGGTGTCAGACTCACTTAACAGAAGGTGGTACTGTTCGTCGTACATCATGCCCTGGAGCCCTCTCCTGCGATAGTAAATGTTAATGTATTGTTCAACTCACTTCTCAGAAGGTGTAATGTCCCTTGTACATCATGTCCTAGCGCAAACTCCTGACATAGTAATTGATAATGTTGTGTCCGACTCACTTATCAGGAGGTGGTACTGTTACTCATACTTCATGCCCTAGCGCCCTCTCCTGCCATAGTAATTGATAACGTTGTGTCCGCCCCACTTCTCAGAGGATGGTACTGTTCCTCATACGTCATGTCTGGCCCCCTCTCCAGCCGTAGTAATTGATAATGTTGTTTCAAACTCTCTTCTCAGAAGGTAGTACTATTCCTCGTTCGTCATGCCCTAGCAACCTCTCCTGCCATAGTAATTGATAATGTTGCGTCCGACTCACTGCTCAGAAATTGGTTCTGTTCCTCGTACGTCATCCCCCATCGCCTTCTTCTGCCATAATAATTGTTAATGTATTGTCCGATCACTTCTCATAAGGTGGTAGTGTTCCTCGTTCATCATGCCTTACCGCCCTCTCCTGCCTTAGTAATAGATAACGTTGTGTCTGATTCACTTCTCAGAAGGTGGTACTGTTCCTCGTACGTCATGCCTTAGCGCCCTCCCTTGCCATAGTAATTGATAATGTTGTGTCAGACTCACTTCTCACAAGATGGTACTGTTCCTCGTACGTCATGCCCTAGCACCCTCTCCTGCCATAATAATTGATAATATTGTGTCCGTCTCACTTAACAGAAGGTGGTTCAAAAATGGCTCTGAGCACTATGGGACTCAACTGCTGTGGTCATAAGTCCCCTAGAACTTAGAACTACTTAAACCGAACTACCCTAAGGACATCACACACATCCATGCCCGAGGCAGGATTCGAACCTGCGACCGTAGCGGTCGTGCGGTTCCAGACTGTAGCGCCTTTAACCGCTCGGCCACTCCGGCCGGCAGAAGGTGGTACTGTGCCTTGTACGTCATGCCCTACTGCCCTCTCCTACCAAGTAAGCGTTAATGTATTGTTCAACTCACTTCTCAGAATGTAATACCGTTCCTCGTTCGTCATGCCCTAGCACCCTCTCCTGCCACAGTAATTGATAATGTTGTGTCTGACCCACTTCTCAGAAGGTGTTGCTGCTCCTCGTACGTCTTACCCTGGCGCTCTCTCCCGCCACAGTAATTGATAACGTTTTGTCCGTCTAACTTGTCTTGCTGACTCACCTTGTAGTGGATGTGAAACAGCGTTACACACCGGATGTCAATATACTGGATCTTTACCCTTGGCATCTCAAAAGTATCATTTATGCAGAGCCACTCCAGTTGTTGAGACACTGGAGCAGCGTTTTCATACTGCCTCTGACACTGTTCTACTGCAGCCTGGCCGTTGCGAATGTGTAGGACAGAACATGTTACTTCGCATACACGCATGCGTTGTGACACATGGAAACCTTCTTCTCTAGCATGGAAACCATGCATATCCGGACATAAAGGTTTTTGTTCCATATCCTCTCATCGATCAGTCGGTCGTTATAGTTTGTACACGGTAGAAAAAATCACCCTGTACAACCGCTAGCTCGCCGCAAGATCAGTTACCAAAGACTGGAAAGTGGCACAGGTCACACAGATATTCAACTAAGTCAATACGAGTAATCCACTAAATTACATGCCCATATCATTAACGGCGACATGCAGCAGGATTTTCGAACGTTTATTGTGTTCAAACATTATAAACTACCTCGAACACAACAGTAGTATTGGAACAGGGCCGGTACCATTCCAAAATACCGTCACCAACCCCCCCCCCCCTCCCGCCTACGTATACGCTCTAGACATGAAATGTTTTCATAACACCGTCACCTTTCCAAAGCATGTATCCGGCATGTGTTGACTCTCTAGTCTTTATTACCGGCGCGGGGTTGTGACATAGAGAGAGAGAGAGTTAGCGCCATCTCTCTCTACGCACGCTATGTATCCGGTGGGGTGGTGGAAATGGCTGTATCCAATACGATCCCTTAATTGAGTCACATGTTCGACTTCTACCAATAGGATTCAACTGTCCTATGACCTCATTGTAGGACATGTACAGGTTAAGTTCCGGGACCTCAGTCTTGTTCACTCAGTCAGCGGAAGACTAAGAAGAACAATCATGAAGCACCAGTCAACCTCCAGTGCAGTCACTCAGAACAGGATCAAACGGAAAAGTAAGTATCATATTTCACATTATTCTATCTCGTTCATTATCCTTATTATTCAATGTTTTCACTTATTCGCTAATATCTAATCATTCATCTTCTTTTTTCAACAGAGTCAAACGCAACCATGCTTAGCTCCGCAGACGCGTCCGAACCTGCATCATCATTAGCTTCGTTAACCATCTCATCCGGACCTACACCAGCGACAGCCGACTCATTTCATCCAGTAGCGACCACGTGGGATCCTGTAGCTTACATGTTGGAGCAGGACAAGGAGTTGCTGCTCTCTGTCCCACTCAGCAACTTGTGTGATGAAGACGCTCGATGTGCTCACCACACAACGAATTCAACCACTGGTGGTGTTAAAGATCAACTAAATGGTGGTCAGTACTGGATGCCTACATATAACTCATCACAATCGAACACTCCCGTGATAGTGCAACCACCGAGTCTAGATACTGTAAATAAAAAGAATACGTCTAGTGCGGCTACGCGATTCACCACGACATATAATTTAACCTCCAGTGGTTCCAAACGTGTGAACATTGCTATAGACGTCCATCATGTCTGGGGGATCCAAGCTATAATGGTGATTGAAAATATTTCCAAAAGTGTTGAAGTCCCGATTTCCGAGTTCGACTGGGCCGGGATCTGTCATGCAGGGCGCTACATCAACCAACAAATGACCACCGAATATGATCCAACTCATCCCCCACCAGAAATTCGTCTTGCCGATGTCACACTTTCCATTACTACTGTATATGATGACTGCGCCTTATGCATTAAATCAGGTGTCGACAGCGTCTATCTAAGGCATCCGTCAGTTATCAAATTATTCAACCTAGACTCCTCTATACGGTTTGCTCTCGAGAGACTGAATCGTTGGGTTCCTAGCATAGAGGCAGCATATAGTGATGTTAAAAACTCTCTACGTGTTAATAATATACATATTGACGATTTTGAGCAGCATCTTCGTTCGCATATGGCCATTAAAACTACAGACATCCAATTGAAATGCGTGTGTCAAAAACCAGAGTACTCAGAGTCACCTATCGGATTGCGTGAGATACGTGCAGAATTTATTGCCAACCAAAGAGAATTATTTGGTATATATTGTACAGGTTCTAAGAAGAAACGTGCTGATTATGATAACACCTCAGAAATAGTACATCCAATGTATGATTTTTAAATAAATAATTTATATTTAATCTTTTCTCCTGCTTCTCTTTTATTTCAGACCACCACTCCTATTATAATCAAATTGATCCAATAATTTTTTAATTCTACTCAAATTATGACCATCTTACTCTTCATACATGTGTTCCTCGTGTAGGCAGTATAGCTCAATCGGTTAATTGATCGAACTATACTGGCTACACACAAATATTATTATTATCCTCTCAGTTATATTTTCTATATATGTCAAGCACTTGTTTGTACATGGTTCATTAACTATCATGGCTGGCTGGGTGAAGCACCCTTACCACAAGGACTTTGTTGTCGGTGACTGGTCATGTGAAGATTCAAGTGAAGAGCAGAAGAAGAAGAAGAACAAGAAAAATGGAATTCTCCTTCCCGATAATATAAGAGCAATTAATTTAGGCCCATCCAACTGCGGCAAGACTTATGTCCTCATGACTCTGCTAACTCATGTGCAAGGTGTCCGATTTGAACATGTCTGTCTATTCTCAAAAACACTCTTTCAACCCAAGTATCAGCTATTGCATGAGATATTTCGAGGTGTAGATGGCGTTACATACACAACATTCAGTGAAAGCTCTGATATCCCCCCACCTGAAGAAACAAAACCAAACACAGTATTCATGTTTGACGATGTTGCAGTAGAAAACCAAGACCAAATTCGCAAATATTTCTCTTTCGGTCGCCGTATGGGTGCTGACGTATTTTATCTAAGTCAAACATATTCCAGAATCCCCAAACAACTTGTTAGGGATAACGCAAATCTCATTATAGCCTTCAAGCAAGACAATCTTAATTTAAGACACATTTACCAAGCACATGTGGGGCCGGATATGTCGTTCACTGATTTCTTAAAGATATGTGCAGACTGTTGGAACCATTCACAGTATGGGTTTCTCGTTATTGATAAAACAAGAAAACTGTATGATGGTAGATACAGACGAAACTTTCAAGAATTTTTGCATATATAACAAGGTAATAGACGTTAGCACATCAGTGTACGTCATACCATGGACAAATTCGCGCGTATGTCCACCTCTCAACCTGAGATGATTGGTGTACACAGACAGAACATTCGCTTGTACATGGATGCGAAAATTCAAGCTATGGCTCTTAAAGTTGCAAGTATGCGCAGGGAACTAGAGACCTATTACCAAACCCTTCTGAGAATGGTGAATCAGTTAAATGAGCTAGTTAATCAAGTCAGTAAGAAAGTAACCGACTTAACTGAAAAGGTCGATCATATTCAGAGAAAAATAGATGTAGACCTGATTGTTGTCGATAAGGGCGATCGTGATCATACTAAGAAGCTGAAGAAAATGAATGCATATATAAAGCCTCATGTCGCAGAGACGTCTGATTAGTATACGTTGAGATGTCGACGACCAAACAGAAAGTCATTCAAGCCCATAAAGCAGTCCGAGAGAAATTACGGTTGCTTAGGTTAGGGTATATTGATCGTCAGCAAACACTAAGAGAGACCTTTAAGCCCGTTACTGAGTCTCTCCGACAGCTCTCACCAAAAACAAAAACGACCCAAAACGACAGTCAAGCCATTGATGAATTCATTATTAGTCACGCACCAGGCCAGATAGATAGAACATTCGGCGTTAGCCCGGGAAGACCATACATGTTGGGCACGCATCCCATAACTGTAACAGAAGACAAAATACAAATAGCTGATAGACAGTTTGACCGAACACCAGGCTTAATGAATCTTATTTTCCTAAGACCAACTAAAAAACCTATAAATTATTCAGTTAGTGATAAGGACACGTACCGTCAAATACTACACATGACTGGTGTACACAAGATCACCAAAAGCCTAACCAACAGGAAGTATAAAACCATTATAAAACCAATACTTGAAGACCAAAACAACAACAACGGTGCCAGCAGCGGAGATGGTATTGACATTGGTCTTAAGACAGTGAACAATCGAGTCCCTCAGTATATATATTATGACGATCCCAACGAACTAACAGATCGACTACGTCTGCTCATGGCATCAGCTGCTGCAGGTAATACAGCTCATTCGAATGAAGTTATCTCCATAATCTCTGAGCTTCGAGAGAGAGGTATCATCGAATAAGTATGGAGACCGTAGTTCGAGAACTACACAAACCAGCACGCAAAACATACCCGCACAGGCATGTCATGATTAAAGGGATGGATGACTTGTGGCAAGCTGATCTTGTAGATATGCGACATTATTCACATGAGAATAATGGCTTCAAATACATTTTAATTGTTATTGATACATACTCCAAATTTGCATGGGCAGTACCAGTCAAGACAAAAACCGGACCAAATGTCGCTGATGCTTTTGAACGCTTGCTACAGATAGGAACCAATCGATGCCCGGACAATCGCCAAACCGATCATGGTGGTGAGTTCTACAATAGGTACTTCAAGACAGTGATGCAGCGGTATGGAATACATCACTACTCGACATTCACTCACCTGAAGGCAAGTTTCGTAGAGCGCTTGAACAGAACAATAAAAGGCAGAATGTGGATGCGGTTTAACCTTCGTGGCTCATACAAATGGACAGATATCCTCCCAGAAATAATTGCTCAATATAATAGAACCAAACATAGCCCAATAAAAATGCGGCCAATTGATGTTCGTGATAACACAGTCATGGATACGGTATACTTTCACATTAAGATACTGGATCCACGCAAACAGAAATTTAATGTAGGTGATTTGGTGCGTATCTCAAAACACAAGACCGCATTTGAGAAATCATACCTACCGAACTGGTCAACTGAGATATTTACAGTTTCAAATGTGCAGCGAACGAATCCTAGAACTTATTTATTGAAAGACAGTAAAGGTGAAGAAATTGCAGGCTCCTTCTACACTGAGGAGATGCAGAAGAGCTCACAACCAGATCTTTTTCTCGTGGAGAGAGTCATAAGACGACTTGGAAATAAAGCCCTAGTCAAATGACTTGGTTTTCCTGCTACACAAAACAGTTGGATTGATGCCAGGGATTTGCTATATAATGAACATTCATCGTCCACAACCACCACAGTAGCCAGACATGCGCGATCGAGGGCACATTAGAGGAGGCGGTGGTGTTCTGGACAAACTACCTTTGGAATTACACATCCCGGGGTATAACTACTGCGGACCTGGGACAAAGCTTCAGAAACGCTTGGCGCGAGGTGATAAGGGAGTGAATCTGCTTGACGAAGCGTGCATGGAACACGACATTGCATATCTACCAAGTCGTCACATTGCAGATAGGATTTTAGCTGATAAAGCTAAGGCGATACGGAAAAGAAAAGATATTGGTATAGGTCAACGCATCGCGGCATTCGCAGTTGATAAAACCATGCGCGGAAAAATCAAGTTAGGATTAGGAGTGATGAATTTCAAGCGCGTTATGAACGCTGCACGTCGCGCACTAAACATGAAGAACAAGAAGGGTTGTTTGAAGAAATGTATCCTGACAGCGATGTATGCAGCTAAAAACGCAATGAAGGACAAAGAATCACCAACGAGAAGATCCGTTAAAGCACCTCGCATTCTACCAATACCCAAGACATTCGGCGGTTTTATTCCTTTTCTCATCCCAGCGCTCTCCGCGCTCTCAGCGGTAGGTTCGCTCGCCGGTGGGGCTGCAGCTATCGCTCGAACAGTCAAGAATGCGCAAAACTCGCAAACCCAGTTAGAAGAGGCGAGAAGACATAACCGCATGATGGAAGCAGCAGTCATTGGAAAAGGCCTATACTTGAAACCGTACAAGAAGGGTCTTGGTCTATTCATAAATAAAAAAAAGCCCAATAGCGGTCCTACCAGATCGACCACTCACAAATACAGACCTTCTTAAGTTTGTTAGACATAAATTCAAGATACCAAGATTCCGTGGTGTGTTTATGAGGGATACATTACCTAAGACTATGTGGAAAACTGGTGAATGCGGTATTGTGAATTTAGATGTTGTCGGAGGTCCTGGCACCCACTGGGTGGCGTACGTTATGAAAGACGCTGGGGTAGTCTACTATTTCGACTCCTTTGGTGACCTGCAACCACCCGAAGAATTACATCAATACTTCACTCACAGAAGACATGTGCTATACAATTATCAACGGTATCAGGACTTTAATACGTACCTCTGCGGGCATCTTTGCATCATCTTTCTCTTAACGTTCACAAAGAAGAAGAATAAGAACAAGAACTAACGTATATAAGCAGGATGGCTCTGAGCACTATGGGACTCAACTGTTGAGGTCATTAGTCCCCTAGAACTTAGAACTAGTTAAACCTAACTAACCTAAGGACATCACAAACATCCATGCCCGAGGCAGGATTTGAACCTGCGACCGTAGCGTTCTTGCGGTTCCAGACTGCAGCGCCTTTAACCGCACGGCCACTTCGGCCGGCATAAGCAGGATGTTTAAACCTTCATTCATCAGTTGAAGTTCAGATGCAATGTCGTACACTTTGACGTTGAAAGGACGGTCATCTGTATTGCGTGCAAGTTACTTCCCACCAATTGATTTGAGTGCAGGTCAATGGAGTGTTGCATTGATTGGACTGGAGACGTACAACAGCATCCCGAATATCACCAACACTAACAATAAACTGCATCTCGATATTAATGGTGAAAAAGATATTCTTGAAATAGAATCTGGTGCATACGATATTGACGATTTAAACGAACTCTTAAAACAGTCTGGAAAAAGGTATTGAACTACGTGCAAACATCAATACACTTAAATCTGAAATAAGGACTCTAAATGCAACGATTGACTTTAGCCAGAAACATTCAATAGGACCCCTGCTTGGATTCACAAAAGGGCAGATTTTGAAGAAAGATCCAACTAAATTTTACAAGTCCAATCAGTCTGTGGATATACTCCCAGTCAGCACAATACGTGTCGAGTGTAACATTGCTACGAATTCCTATCTCAACGATACTCTCATTCACACTATTTACGGATTCTTCCCCTCAGTTGCAGCGGGGTATAAGATTGTTGAGACACCTGCCAATGCAATATACCTTCCAGTGACTGCTCAGACATTGGGCTATTTGGAGCTGCGTATTGTGGATCAGAATAATAAACTTGTCGACTTTCGCGGTGAGGAAATCATTATACGATTACATCTAAAACAAGATGGGCTTGCGGTATAAAACAAGTGCACGCAATACACAGCGCGCCACTTCGCTACTGAACAGCAAACTGATAACACCTGTGAACTACGAATTTCTTAAATCAGTTGGTCTCAAACGCTGCAATGACGTCATCACTCAATATAACCAATCCAGTAGAGTATGATGACAGAATTATACGTCAAGAATACTTCTCTCATAAATCTTACGCTTCAACCACGTTTAACAAGAATGATGAAATCAGGATTGTCATACAGCACCAGGACACACTCACTCTTCCGTGCAAGAGTTTCATATATGTCGAAGGGTCATTCAAGAAAACTGATGGCACCGATACAGTGGGGTCAAAGCTGACACGCAACGCATTGGCATTCCTCTTCCAAGAGATTCGCTATGAACTGAATGGTTCTGAGATTGATCGTACACGCAATGTTGGTCTAACATCGACCCTTAAAACATACGTCTCGGCATCACCAGCAGATCTGCACAGTTTAGAAAATACTGGATGGTTCATAGACGATGCGGAGGGTAGAACACCCCAGGAGTACAAGTGATTTACTGCATGCATACCTCTAAAAATACTTATGGGATATTTTGAGGATATGAGACAGATTATTATGAACGCTAAACAGGAACTTATTCTCGTGCGGAGTGCGACAGACAATAACTCGTACATTCAAGGAGCTCAAGAAGAGAATAGGATCACAATCAACAAATTAATATGGAAAATGCCTCACGTCAGTGTATCCGACGAGGAACGATTGAAGCTTTTGAAAGTGTTGACTTCAGGTACATTTCTGTCACTGACCTTCCGCTCATGGGAGATCTTTGAGTATCCAGTGTTACCGACCGCGAGCAGACAAACATGGGCTATTAAGACCTCCAGTCATATCGAGACACCCAGATTCATTATACTTGCGTTTCAGACTGATAGAAGAGCAAATACATCAAACGATTCTACCGTGTTCGATAACTGCAAGTTAACTAACGCCAAAGTCTACCTCAATTCAGAATTCTACCCATATGACAATCTACATCTGCAATGGAATGAAAATGTATACAGCCTCGCGTATGACATGTATGCAAGGTTTCGTCCTTCTTACTATGAAATTGCTGAAGGAGCGGGAGGGGGGTGTCTACTGAGTCCTCGTAAGTTCAAAGAGCTTTCACCGATCATTGTAATAGACTGCTCTAAACAGAATGAGATAATTAAGTTTGGACCTATAGACGTTCGAATTGAATTTGAATCATCGACAAATTTCCCAGAACACACCGCTGCATATGCATTAGTCCTACACGACAAAATAATCAGTTACTCTCCGCTCACAGGTGTTGTGCAACGAGCTATATAAATGAAAATATGCTGTCCTGTGCATTGAACATTTGACGATGGCAACTCAGCCTGTGAAGATCATTGCAGATGTTCAAGGATTCCATGATGGAGAGCGAAGACAGTTCGTATTTAAACAAGTTGCTTTTGTGACCTACACTCAAGACGCAGGAATAATTGAAACCTTCTCCGCAAATATTCGATCACTAAGACCGTTCACGCAAGTGAAATCTTGTAAAACACGGACCAGTGCATTATGGTTAACTAATTTTTATCATGGAATTCACTGGGATGATCCCGGCATACCCTATAAAGATGTGGTGATCGCACTTAAATTATTCGATCACAAGGACACCATCGTTTACGTGAAGGGAAAGGACAAAACCTCCTGGATGCGTCAAATATTTAAATTTGCATCTATTCAAGACCTTGAATGGTACGGATGTCCATCCATCCATCGACTGAAGAACGATTACCAAAAAAGTGCTTTTGTATCTGCATATGAGAATGTAAAATTAGTTTTCACTTTTATTAGAAATAAATAATAATTTATAAGATTGAGTGTTTTTTCTTTCTATGACATCCAACGTCCCTAGTATTGTAAGTTTATTCTTTTTATATTGTATATGAAGGGAACTGTCCGAGAGAGACACATACCCCGGCCTTTGACGTGGAATGAGCCTACTGTCATAGTTAGGCGCGGATGCCGATCTCGCGGTCTCCGTCGAAATCGACAGACACGCGCAGCCGCTGACGCTTAGTAGGGGGTTGCACCAGTTGCCGGCCTCGCGGCCGCTGTGGAAAGCGATGCGTCAGATTACGATCTCTAAAGTATCTGTTGACGTAGGACTGTAAGAGATAGCGCTGCAGTGGGCTGTGTGTGTTCGTGACAACTAGCAGAAGTCCGGCACTTGTGATTAAAAGCAGGAAACCTTATAACTTTATGCAGTGCGATGTGGCTGTATGTACGTATTCTGCATACACACATAAATAAATTTATAATATTTTTAATAAAAAGAATAATCATTATTAGGGTATCAAATAATAACAACATTTTTTTAGAAGAAAATAACTGAGTTTATTATTGAATTCAGAATTTAACATTTTTCACATTATATATAAATATGAGTTTACAGATATAAGATTGGTTTTTAACCAAAAATCTGAAATTCCACATCTTTTTAGATAATTAAGATATATATATAAGCATTCTCTTCAGATAAATTATATATATATAATTTTAAAGCTAATGCAGAGGTACTACCCTATCTTACAAAGTAAGTAATATCGCTAATGAAGTTCCACCAGAAAAACAAAGCACTTTTAATTAATACCAAACCTATTTGATTCAAGTCAATGGCTCTAAACATTTTCGAAAAGAACAACAACAAATTGAAGATATATTTTTTCCAAGTAAGTCGATTTAAAGATTTTCAACTACAAGAACAAGGTGAACATATATATTTTTCCTTAAAGTGGACGTCTAGAAACATTTTCCGCTAGAACATACAGAAGGAATTTAATTAGTGGAACTCATACACTTAAAAACTAGTTCTGACTGGGTGGCTAGCGGTAGGTGAAACTTACAAACTAAAATCTAAGCTCTATAATGACTAGAAGTGATGGATATATTAAGTGGGAAAATTTTATTATTTTTTTTTTGTTCATACAGAAGTTAATTGGCTAAATTTATAGCCTTTTCATGTATATATTAATAATGGTCAGCAATATGTAGATATAAAGACTATTTTATTTATTATGATTTTCTTTGAAAAAATAATGATTATATTTACATACACACACACACACTTAACACAACTTCGCGCTCATTCGCACACTCAGACATGCATGGAAGCACACAAACTGATACACGCAACAAAACACTCTCATCAACTATTTACACTACGATAAAAGAGCCATACTATTTCCACGCATAGCCCACATTCATAACATTCACACGCTCATTCCCTCTCTATCACTCAACCAGAGTCCCCCACCCCTACTTTCGTTTCAAGTAAATAGTGTGAGTATGGGAGGGTTCCCACCCCATCCTCACAAATGACTCTTTTATCGTCATGAAGAGACAGTCCGACTTTAGACTGCAGCACAGTGTACACCTCGTGAGCTCGTGATCGAATGCTAGTTTGTTGAACCATGTGTGGATGAGCGCCTTCAACGCTACGACCGTACAGGCACTGCAAATAGTCCTCGACCGTAAGCGCACGAGACGCGATCCGTCTAACACCCTTTGCCCGCCTCAGAGCGCTCCCGTCTACTGTGCGATATGCATACATTTTCGATCTCAGTCCCACAAACTCTACAATTGGTAAACCATTCGACTCGTCTTTCATGAGACCGATAACCTTCTTGTTCTGTGGAACAATACCATAAGGATTATTTATCTCATAAGAAGAGGTGTCGAATTCTTTACCATTGCACCTAATTACTTCATATGGATCACAGTTCTTGATCCAGTAGATAAAGCTGTCTGTATCCATATAAAGTAATTTTGGATCTATGAAATGAGGTTTCGCAAACTCATAGTGGAATCGGCACATGTAGAATTTGGAGATATCGAGTATACACATCCCCAAATAGATGGGTTTCATAAACTCTACTGCAGTCTTCGACATCTCCACAGCAACAAAGTTTTCATTGAAGATGGTGGCACGCTTAAAATTTGGCCTGGCTATACATTTTCTCACGCCGTAACCCCCTTCCCATGCGGTTCTAATAACAATATCGCGTTCATTTCTTACATTTTGCATAGTTTTCCCGAAAATGGAATTATTCATTAATTTATAAAAGTCTTTTTCAAAATCATTACTCGCGACCGCCCTCTTTTCGGTGTTTAGTTCAATATACTCCTTCAACCAGGGGGATTGCTTGAAGGAGATTGCCCGGGTGATTTTAATGAGCTCCATTCCTAATCTGAGACACTGCTGGAGGTTACGATAATGAATAATATACCTCTGCTTATCCCCAACAGTGGCCATCAGTTTAGGGATGGTGCTTCCTCGTGGAATTTGTTGCTCTGGACATAACGGCAAGTCGCTTGTCTCTCCATGCAAATTATTAGGGTACGCGATGTCTGCCTCAAGCACATACCCTACATCAGAATCGGCCGCAAGACCCATTATCTGTCCACCTAATCCCTTCAATTCGTCTTCAGGCACCCATTGGAACCCGGCAACCGGCAGCGGTTGCTTCGTAGCATGCCCATATAAATTGTTAACATCTAAGTACAAAATGTAACTAGAATCAAGGGATGCGATGTACTCGACACCCATCCGCGGATTATTTGCCTTGGCGTGTCTGTGAACACATTGACAAAGTCCGCCGCGGATCCCTCGCTCAAAAAATAGAAGCATTGAAGCATCAGTTAAAAGTTCAATGTTGCAATCCGTTTTTTTGAGCATAGCGTCCCAGGACAACCCAGGTGCCGTGTAATAAAAGGCAGGGTCCAGAGAGTACGTGGTCATACATACACTCCGGAACTTCTCGAAAACATCTGCAAGCAAACGAACGTCCGTGTCCATGTATAACCTTGCATATTCTCCCAAATTGGGGATGTTGAATTCCTCCCAGACATTAACGGCATGCTCATAATCTGTGATAGTTATGGTATCGCCAGTGAGAGTACTGGTAAAAGAAGTTATGTCGGGAAGCCTGGTTTCATTGAGTTTTGCCATACTATCAAGATACTCGTACGGGAAAACTCCTTTCCTCGTCGCAAGTTGAAACTTTTCCTCATCGGTAAATGCAGATCGAGTGATATGCATATCATTCCGAGGTAAAGTCTCAACCAGTTTCTGGAGCGAAGTTTGCATAAATCGTAGAGAGTCAGGGAAGCGGAGCGTAATTTTCGGCGTCATTCGTTTTGAAAAAGAAATGTACTTTTCAACACTTTCAGGCAGGATATTGACCTGATCCTTCTTCATACCGAACTTAGCCAAGTGCTCAACGAGAAAATGAGCGTCATACCCGCTCAGATTATGAAAAAAGACGGGTATGTGTGTAGGTAACTGATACTTCAAGTTGCATGCATTGTGGGCTGCACCGCGGAACTTACCCGTAAGATGACAATGGGCTCTACGAGGAGTCTCCGCTTTTCTAAGACCAGCCCGCAAATATGACAATTAACAGCCTTTTCATACAAGTCATCATTTTCCTTTGATTTGGTCATGGGAATATTGATGCTGTAGAGCTTGTGAACTTGCCAAGAAAGTTTTTCAAGCTCTGTGAGAAGCCAAACCGCCGGGTCGTTCCCTACATAAGACTGATAGCTATTAAGTTTACAATCATATGCGCATACAACTTGGAACGCAGCCGCGTAAGGTACGTGTTGTTGTGTGAAGGTTGTGTGTGAGGCTAAGGGATTCCCTTCACAACGAGTAATAGGAGCCAGCAAGCATTCAAAATCGGCGTACACAACAAAAGGACAACGCTGCTGGTGGTGAGCATTTTTAAATTTAATGAAGTTATTTTCCTCAGTGGGCATAACAACACGTACCGGGTCCTTGCATGCACAATCTAATAGATGTGTCGCTAATAACTCTTGAGATGAAAAATAATTCAAACACCTTATACAAATATGTCGTTTATGATCATTTTTACTTAACTGGGAGGAAATGAGTCGGGACATGTCTTTGATCCAGACGTAGTGATAATTATCACGTTCGGAGAAGAGCAGCATGTTGACATGCAACTCTCGTTCACCTGCAAATTTTGAGAAATGGAGGGCGCCTACTACTGTATGCTTGTTCTGCTCATCTGACTTGCTTTTCTTCTCCAGGCCATAAACGTGGACCGATATTGCGGTATTCTGAGCCTCAAACTTAGGTATGTCCTGGATTCTTAAAGGGAACTCTATTCCGTCAAAGTTATACTGTCTCTTAATATCTTTGACTTTGTAACTGCTGGGACGCTCGGGATGATGTTTGTAATTGTAATTTCTCTCGCAAGCCAGGACTGACCATGCAAAACACGCATTATCATAGTTATTTTGAACATTAATGCACGCCTGCTTTTTCTCAATATCTATAGGGAGTTTAATATAACTGGACCCTCCATTCATTGGATCATAGACATGTTTATGGATGTCGAGGTGTGGTATACTGCTGAGCGCTTTAGCTGATCCACGTACTTCCATCTCGGAAAATCGGGCCATAATAGCGCTCAAGGTGGATTCTCGATACCACTCAGCAATCGATGTGCTCCGAGAAATAACGCCATTGTCACCCCATATATAATGCAGAGTAGCCGTCTCCGCGTCACCTTGACGTTTAGGGGGGTGACTCAGTTCACAGCATAACACAGCACTGCATTTAAAGGCGTTAAATTCCGGATCTTCTAAGAGTTTGAGGAGCTCGGTCTCCAAGACGGGGAGGCATGCCTCCAAAAACCTTACAGGATCGCGATACCTCCCGCCTGGATTCTCAATTCTGGTGAAAGAGATTCGCCCCTCAAACGCTCTAGCAACTGCTGAGTATTCTAAGGGAGTCATTACGCCGTTATTCTGATCGACTGCGTTATCGATAGGACGGGTGAGAGAACTACCGCTAGCCATAAGGAAATTACTATTATTACTGTTGCTACAACTAGTAGTCCACCTGATAGATGAATGGGCTGGTGATGGGTGATCGTAATCATCATCATCATTTGCGGGGAGAGGTATACGTCTCGGAACGCATACCTTGCGTGGGCGGCGGCGGTGAGCTGCTGCTTCTAGAGGAGGAGGGGGTGACAGCCGGTTTGAAGGGCCAGGCTGTGGCGATGGCGGACGGGCTGCGCAGCCAAACGGTTGCGACAGCGCTGGGGGAGGAGCTGGTGCGTGTTCTGCATCCGCCTCCCGCGAAGCCCTTATAGGGGCTACGCAAGGCGCGGCGTGTCTTTGCGGTTCGGTGCGCCCGAGTCCCGCCCCCGCAACCACCGCTCTAGGAACACGGCCTACGCCGTGTGATATACCTGTAAGATAAATAAGGAAAAAAATTAATTTAGTGATTTATATTTGAAAGAGCGATAAAGAATAACAATAAGAGTAGATAATGGTGGTTATGTGAAGGAATGTTAATGTTCCAAATTATTCACCTTCTCCGCTCTGACTCCATGGTTTGAGCAACTCATTGCCAAAATCAAGTAGATCCTCAAACCACTCAGGTAGGTTGATCTCCTCCTCAAACGGGTCAGGCAGGTTGGTCTCCTCCTCCTCTAAAGACTGAGTGTCCTGTGCGGCGGGCGCCGTTTGAACGCTACCGTCGCCTCCTTGAACGTTTTGGGTGGTTGAACCGAATTCTGAATTAGGCGCATCTACAAAGAAAAGACCGGCTTATGAGGACTAAATGTATACAATCAGGAAACGGGTATATATTAGATGAAATTATTTAAGTTTAAGAAGTATGATTGTATTATAAATGTACTTACATTCGAGCTGCGCTTGAGCCCTTTCCATCTCGATCTGGTTGTCTAGATCAACCAAGATTTGCTGGAAGAAATCTAGAAAGATGGAGAAGACTGAATATAATATTTCATATGGAAAGGGAAGTGTGCTTTCAGTTAAGTGATAGAGAAATAAGCGGACCAGCAAATTAAAAAAAAAAGGAACGAAATGAAATATTTACAAAGAGCACTGCACAACGAATATAACAGATACACAACACGTGGAAGCTCTATCTTTATAGCGGATACGGTAAATTAATTATAACACATACAACATGTGGAAAGTCATTCTTTACATTGAGATGTCCAAAACGGTTATAAGACTTAACACATACACAAACATAGAATCCGTTAAAAGACTTAGTAAACTTTACAGAGAGAGATCGAAAACGGGTATAACACGTAACATACAACACGTGGATGAACAATATTTATAGAGAGCAGTACAAAACAAATGTAACAGTTAAAATAAAATATTCAGACACCCAAGTTAGAGGTAAAAAAAAAAGGCGTGGATAAGCAATTTTTATAGAGAGAGAGATTCAAAAGGGTAAAAAACGTAAGCCGGAACACACACAGAACAAGTGGAGGAGCGATCTTTATAGAGAGCATTATAAAAGATATGTAGCACTCATACACAGAGTTAAAGGGTGTAGATATCAGAATTCTGAAAATGTACTTACCAGGGAATGGAACTTCGTCCACATGAGCACGTTTGCTGCTGCTGCTGCTGCTGTCACTGGCGGTTCGTGATCGTTTCATTTTTACACGTTTAATTACGAAGACGTGACAAGTATTGGGTGAATGAAGTATACGAGCAGTGTGAGAGTGAGGTAGGTCGGGCATTGATTTATATAGGCCCTGCCTAGCGCGTGTATGTATGCGCGGGGTTGCAACATAGAGAGAGATGGCACTAACTCTCTCTCTATGTCACAACGCCGCGCCGGTAATAAAGACTAGAGAGTCAACACATGCCGGATACATTGCGTGCGTAGAGAGAGATGGCGCTAACTCTCTCTCTCTATGTCACAACCCCGCGCCGGTAATAAAGACTAGAGAGTCAACACATGCCGGATCCATTGCGTGCGACCTTGTCGACTAACGATGCTTTGGAAAGGTGACGGTGTTATGAAAACATTTCATGTCTAGCGCGTATACGTAGGCGGGAGGGGGGGGGGGGGGGTTGGTGACGGTATTTTGGAATTGTACCGGCCCTGTTCCAATACTAACAGTCTGTTGACACATAGTCAACATGGTTTTAGAAAACATCGTTCTTTTGAAACACAACAAGCTGTTTACTAACACGAAATGTTGATTGCTATCGACAAAGAATTTTAAATTTACTCCGTATTTCTAGATTTCGAGAAGGCTTTTGACATCGTACCTCACAAACGGCTTGTAATGAAATTTCGTGCTGATGGAATATCGTCTCAGTTATGCGACTAGAGTCGTGATTTCCTGTCAGAGTTGTCACAGTTCTTAGGACTGACGGAAAGTCTTCGAGTAAAACTTAAGTGATTTCTGACGTTCTCCAAAGTAGTGGTTTAGGCACTCTTTTATTCCTTATCTGTATAAACGATTTAGGAGGGAATCTGAACAGCCGTCTTAGGTTGTTTACAGATGATTCTTTCGTTTGTCGTCTGTCATAGTTTGTCTTTCGTCATCAGAAGAACAAAACAAACTGGAAAACGATTTAGATAAAGTATCTATATGGTGCAAATAGTGGCAGTTGACCCTAAAATTGACTGACGTCATCCACAGAGTGCTAAAACGAATCCGTTAAACTTCAGTTCCACGATAAGTCAGTCAAAACCAAAGGCTGCAAATTCAACTGAATTCCTGGGAATATTAATTACGAACAACTTAAACTGGAAAGAACACACAGAAAATGTTGAGGGGAAGACGAACCAAAGACTTCGTTTTATTCGCAGAACAATTAGAAGTTGCAACAGATCTACTAAAGAGACCTCCTACACTACGCTGCTCCGTCCTCTTTTGAAGTACTGCTGCGCGGTGTGGGATCCTTACCAGATAGGATTAAAACAGTACATCGAGAAAGTTCAAAGAATTGCAGCACGTTTTGTATTATCGAGAAATACGGAAGAGAGTGTCAGGAACATGATTCAGGATTTGAGGTGGACGTCATTTAAACAAAGGCGTTTCTCGTTGCTGTGGGGTCTCCTCACAAAATTTGTCACCAACTTTCTCCTTCAAATGAGAAAATATTTTTTGACGTCGGACTACATAGGGGGACACGATCATCATAATAAAAGAAGGGAAATCAAAGCTCGCACATACGCGCGGGATTTGCCGAGCGGTGTAAGGCGCTGCAGTCATGGACTGTGCGGCTGGTCCCGGCTGAGGTTCGAGTCCTCCCTCGGGCATGGTCGTGTGTGTTTGTCCTTAGGATAATTTAGGTTAACTAGTGTGTAAGCTTAGGGACTGATGACCTTATAAGCTAAGTCCCATAAGATTTCACACACATTTGAAAGCTCGCACAGAAAGATAGCCTATAGGTGTCTGTTATTTCCGCGCACTGTTCCAGAGTGGAATCATGGAGAATTATTGTGAAGGTGGTTCGATGAACTCCCTGCCCTGCACTTAAGTGTGATTTGCAGAGTATCGATGTAGATATAGATTTTATGTCTGTTATGTTTACATCGTGTACAGTCTCATGTTACTACACTTTCAAAAGAAATAACTTGGTTGTTGATGACAACAGGGATAAGTGAACGGACGTATAGTCTAATCTCACCGTGTTTATGGGATCAGTAACAGGATTGTATGTGATTTATAAAATTTTGTTACTAGGTTGAGTCAATTGAGTCACATTCTCCACATCTGTACAAACGAGTTCGTGTGCGGGGGCGGGCGGGAGGAGGGGGGCCGAGGGGGGAGGGTAGGAGGGAAATAGTCGGATATCAGTTCAGTTAGGTTATTTCTAACAAAACCTCGCATAACTAAGCGGTCTATAATCTCACGAAGTACACCACTGAGAACCGATTTGTAAAGTAGCAGCAAATGTCACCTCAGCTCGCAATCACATTTAAATGTCTCTTAACTTCTATGCGATTCACTACCGCAACTGATCCGCCGCCCAAGTTACTGTTTAACACGTGTTGGCTACCAGACGAAACTCAGCCGCCACTTCCGCAAAACCGAGCCACCGATCGTTGCTGCCACACAACTACACACCACCAAGTTACGACACAAACTCACCCCGCCCCCTCCCGTGCTAACTGCGCGTCTGACTTCTTATTCTTCTATAGACGCCTCTCCATCGCTCGTGACGTCACAGATCGAAGTCAGAAAGTATCTCACAAGTAAAATGTAACCTATTTCTACTATTCATATTCCATTAATATTATTCATGGCGTCTCCTGCGTGCTGACGAAACAAAAACTTTCATCGATTTTTGGCACCCGAGACATTTGCCGTTCAATATTGTTCTTAAACAGCGTAGTTCATTATTGTTTTTACACATTTTAACATTAATATTACATGATTATTCAGTTTTTTCTTGATTCTTTCTTCTATTTATTCTTCCAAATTCTTGATTTTGTTCCTGTTTCCTTTGTTCCGTCCGTATCTCTCCAGTTTTCTTCATTTCTTTACCTCAGATTTCGTGTTCATAATTTTGTTTTTGATTTTGTCTCTTTCATTTATAATTTCACTACTCATTGTTGCTAGTTTTAGGCGTTCTTCTATTCCTTGAACCCAGTTGGGTTTCCTGATTGCGCTGTTTACTACATCAAACATTCCCTTTGCGAGTCTGTTGTTGTTCATTCTGTCAATTTGTCTGGAGAATGTCAGTAGGCATTTTCTGATGATGTCTGTGAGTCTGTCTGTGTGTTTGTATAATACTTTTATTAGTCTCTCCATCCATCTGCCATCTCTGTGTAGAGCTCCAAAAATTTTTCTGAGGATTTCACGTTCTATTTTATCTGCCTCTGTGATGCCTGAGGCTCCTATTGTGGCCGTTTCTGGGGCATAGAGTGCTTTTGGTAGTTTGGCTGCATTGTAGGGTCTCAGTTTGTCCTGTGTTGGAATGTTTCTTCTATTGTTGTGCGTCCATTTCAGTTCGTACGCTTTCTGAAATATTTCTGTTCGTTCTACGTTGGATGCCTCGTTTGATCCTCCTGTTTGTACATATATTCCCCTAAATACTTGAATTTTTCCGCTCTGTTAAAGCTTCCATATTTTGTTTTGATGGCTTGTGGGCTTTTGTTCCTTTTTTCCATGTACTGTGTTTTCTCATATGATATCTGTAGACCCGTTTTCGCAGAGACTTCATGTAAGTATTCCGGTGTTTCTTGTCTGTTGTTGCTGAGTACAGCCAGGTAATCTGCAAATGCCAGGCATTTTATCATTGTCTTGTTTGCACGTGTTTTTCCTAATTGAGTCAATTTACATTTCCTTCTCGTTGGCTGATAATTTTGTCCAAGACCGAGCATCTCCTTACCTCACACCTACATGTATCTCAAATATCTGTGAGACGTCTCACATAACTTTTATTTTGAATGTGGTATCCGTGATTGCTGTATGAGTGCCTTGATTTTTCTCTCTGTTCGTTATTCTTCTAGTATCTCAAAGAGAGTCTGCCTATCTCATAGGCTCTCTTAAGGTTCATATTGCATAATTTATATACAGGGCGCTCACAAATTATCTAAACAGCTTGTTGGGATGTTGCAGGGTAGGCTGTGGTGGTAAATTATTATTAATTAAAAAACTCCAAGTTAATTAGCATTAATGTTACCCAAACAGACAGTTGCTCGCCCAAATTCAACCGGCCCGCCAGATATATTTAGTGTCAGATATTCTCACAGCGTAGATTATAGCGCAAGAGACTGCTCAGCCACTGGCTCTGGTTCGATCCTTACTACCGTCCTATATCTATTTTTTGTATGTCTTTTGTTCGGTTGTAGGAAACCAAACGAAGAACACGTTTGGCGACACCACCTCTGACGGGTCGCTTGAATTTACGCAAGTACTGGCGATTGCCCAACTGCAGTGATAGTTAACTCGGAAACAGCGCAACGTACCGAACTTTTTTCTTAACAGTTACTTCTCAGCACAAGCTTCATTGCAACACCCTTACGAGCTTTCCCAACGGTTTCCAATACCTTGTATAGTACAACACAAATTTTTGTAAATGTCATGATATCAATAGGATGAAGCCAAATTCGTCACGGTGTAAATTGAGAATCCACCCATATCTCTGGTACATTTGCGTGTGCTACATTTAAGGTCAGGAACTAACCCGATACCCGTCACGTATCAAGAAAAGCTCCCACTCCAAGTTCATCCACACATCTTGGGCAATTACGTGACATACAAATGGCGGGAAAATGAAGGTCACCCATCCAGCGCGCGCGTTGTAGCCCGAAAGCGAAGGTCGCACTCCCCTTTCCTCCATCTACATCTACATCTACAACCAGACTCCGCAAGCCACCTGACGGTGTGTGGCGAAGGGTACTTTGAGTACCTCTATCGGTTCTCCCTTCTATTCTAGTCTCCTATTGTTCGTGGAAAGAAAGATTGTCGGTATGCCTCTTTGTGGGTTCTAATATCTCTGATTTTATCCCCATGGTCTCCTCGCGAGATATACGTAGGAGGGAGCAATATACTGCTTGACTCCTCGGTGAAGATATGTTCTCGAAACTTGAACAAAAGCCCGTACCGAGCTACTGAGCGTCTCTCCTGCAAAGTCTTCCACTGGAGTTTATCTATCATCTCCGTAACGCTTTCGCGATTACTAAATGATCCTGTAACGAAGCGCGCTGCTCTCCGTTGGATCTTCTCTATCTCTTCTATCAACCCAATCTGGTACGGATCCCACACTGGCGAGCAATATTCAAGCAGTGGGCGAACAAGTGTACGGTAACCTACTTCCTTTGTTTACGGATTGCATTTCCTTAGGATTCCTCCAATGAATCTCAGTCTGGCATCCGCTTTACCGACGATCAACTTTATATGATCATTCCATTTTAAATCACCCCTAATGCCTACTCCCAGACAATTTATGGAATTAACTGCTTCCAGTTGCTCACATGCTATATTGTAGATAAATGATAAAGGATCTTTCTTTCTATGTATTCGCAGCACATTACACTTGTCTACATTGAGATTCAATTGCCACTCCCTGCACCATGCGTCAATTCGCTGCAGATCCTCCTGCATTTCAGTACAATTTTCCATTGTTACAACCTCTCGATATACCACAGCATCATCCGCAAAAAGCCTCACTGAACTTCCGATTTTATCCACAGGGTCATCTATGTATATTGTGAATAGCGACGGTCTTACGACACTCCCCTGCAGCACACATGAAATCACTCTTACTTCGGAAGACTTCTCTCTATTAAGAATGGCATGCTGCATCCTATTATATAGTAAGTCTTCAATGCAATCACACAATTGGTCTGATAGTCCATATGCTCGTACTTTGTTCATTAAACGACTGTGGGGAACTGCATCGAACGCCTTGCGGAAGTCAAGAAACACGGCATCTACCTGGGAACCCGTGTCTGTGGCCCTCTGAGTCTCGTGGACTCGCCTTCCATTCCGCCTCCCTTTTTTCCAGATCAGTAGGAATCAAGTTCTCCCATTCCCCACGCACAAGTTCAACTGTGTGAGCCTTGTCACTTGTACTCTGTGCACTTATGTGAATGGATCAGCGTCGGTAGTTTCTTTGTAAATAGTATGAGTACCTGGTTTGTTAACAATACTTATCTTAGCTAACAATGTTTTTTCTAATACATTTTTGTTAGCGCTTTTTCTACAAAGAGAGACTCTGAATAGAAAATTTACATACATATATACACAGCGGTAGTTTTTTATACTACAAGCGACAGTCAAATGAAAACGAGATCGATGTAAAAAATTAACTAAATTGTTCATTTCAAAAGTAATCACCATAACTGTTAATAGATTTATCCCGCTGTGGAACAAGACAGTAAATAACTTCGTGGAGGAAGTTTACGGTTGCCTGCAAAACCATAATTGTACTAGGCATGCACCTCTTCGTCCAAAGCAAATCAACAGTAAAGGTTTTTTTTTTAAGTTACTGCTACCAGTCAAAAACTTTGTCAACTATTGTATTACTTATTTATTTAGCGACATGTTTCGATGGAATTCCTCATCTTCGGGCTAAATGGAATTACAAAAACCACTTTTTAATGTTTTTGTAGGCCTGAAGTACTCTAACAACTTGTCTTGTTGGTATGAAAATATTTGAAGCCATTTTGACTACTTTTCGACCATAACTGTTTCAAGAAATATGTAAATATTTTTTTTAATTTACCGCTACCAGTCACGAGCTTTGCCAGCTATTGTATTACTTATTTATTTAGCGACATGTTTCGAGGGAATACCTCATCTTCAGGCTAAATGGCATTACAAAAACAACTTTTATACCAACAAGCCAAGTTGTTCGAGTATTTCAGGCATACAAAAACATTAAAATTCCAATCCACTGTAGCAGCATAGTTTCCAGTGAGCGAGCTCCGCCACCACGGCACACGTCGCGTCTGCCCGAGACGGAGGTCCCGTCTGGAATAATTTTAAGGCTGGGGTAGCTGCCGAGAGCTACTAGAGGACACCTGGAGAAACAGCTATTAAGAACGCAGCCCACCCATCGGCCGTAGCAATAGAGAAGCTTTGCTTCTCGCAGACCACCAGGGAACAAGCATCAGTCCTCCATCCAACTCTTCTGAGATGCTTCCACACATACTATTGTGATTAAATAACTAATGATGGCTCTGAACGCAGCCAGGGATGTCCTGGCTTCGATAACTGTCATGCGTAATTCTCTTAAAACTGAACTTTACGCATATAATGAGCTATAACGCCCGTATTAAGTTAGTAATAATTACGCATTTCTGTATAATATATGCACGTACCATTTCTGAAGCCAAAATATAGGCAGACGTTTCTAACATATTTCATTCCTAGGAGCTGTTCTGAGGCTACAGACAGGCAGCCATGGGTAGGATAGGCATGCTACAGACAGGCAGCCATGGGTAGGATAGGCATCGACGAAAGCCAGTCACTAAATGATTTAACGGCGCTAAGTTGACTGAGCACAGACTTCAACTCAGGCAGAGTCCTGCAGCTATGGATAGCAACGTCTGGCATCAGCTGCTGGCTGTTTCACCTTGAACTGCAAGTGTCCTTCTTGTCGTAGTTACCAGCTGGTGTTGATGGCATCGCTAAGCGTACTGTGCACTATGGAACACACACTAAGAATCTGAGAATAAGGTGTGAAATGGATGGCATATATGTGAACCAATTGGCTAGTGTTTCTTCAATGTCAGCACTCCCATGTCGGAAACCATAGCAGGCTGGAGTGCCTGGCAGTAGATGTTGGGTAACGATCTGGATTTTCTCCGGTTTTCCTATCCAGGAAACTCCTTCAGAAGCCCTACCGGAGCTATAAGATGCGGAATTTCGGTTTTTACAGACTCTGGGTGGTATCTTCCAATTCATCAGCATCGTGAGACCATTATCTCCCTCTCCTCGGACCATGGTTGAGTTGAGGCCCGTCCTCCCTGCTGAGACGGCGATTATGACTTCCTACGTGTTTATCCCCAATGATTCTACCATTCTTTTTTGGCTGATTCTCACACCAGTTCTCATTCATTCGATGACTGCGTCTCCAAAGGTCATTCTGCCTGTTTGCTCTGTTAAATTAGTGCTCTGCCGATCACTTCTTGTAATACAAAGCGTTATCCATTTAGTCAACAACATCAGTAAAATCTTCTGTCGAATCTGTTGGGCTATGGATCAGCTTCCACTGTAGATCATTTGGCAATATTCGTTTTTAAATTGAAATATTCATCAGTACATCCAGTGACCGATCCAGGTGCACCATCCGATTCGTCTTATCGACAAACACTACTATGCTTCCTATATCCCATCTATACTTTGACCCATAAAAATTCATTTTGTAACGTTACCCTCTTATTCTGTCCTCAATATTTATGTAACAACATTCTCTATACTGTGATGAAGTTGCAAAATGCGCTCGCATTATGGTTCGCTCACGTTTGCACATAAGTTTCTCACTTACATTTTACAAATTTAAATTTTTAATCATCAGCCATTCCTGCAGCCAAATGATTCTTACACGTATCTGTAAAATCAGTTTCATAATAGTTTCCTTCCCCTGAGAACTACCGCACGTACTGAAGCTGGGCAACTATATTTCCCATTTACAGTCCCACCTGACGCATTGCCACATTGTTCATTACGCTACTTACGCTACGTAGCTCTGAAATCGCTTCCTGGTAATCTAGTTCTTCCCGTTCGCTTTTCTTTTACGTTAGATTGCCCCATTACGCCCATAAAACCAGTCATTATATCATTCTCGCAAACTTGAACTCTATCATTCACACATGCCAGAACAGACGTCACCTGTTTATCTCGCTTCTCGCATTCCACTTCCTACGCCCCAACGCGTGTTCCACACGCACCTCCCAATTTCGTTGCTCGCACAATTCTTCATCTCTCTCATTTCTTTACACATGCTAATTTTCATCCCCCTCGATATATAATTTAATCCTCCGAAAGAACTCATGGATTCTCTGTTACCACATCCACCGCCGATTCAGACTTCCCTCATTTCTCATCGTGTCTCTGCTGCAGTTATCCATGGCTAGCGAGAATGAAAAACAACACGGAAGTACCAGTGCACAGTTGGTCACTTATGTCTCACGCAAAGTGCCTCCCGCCGCTGGCGCTCTCTCGCGTGCTCCCCACTTCGTGATGCTTCTCGCCGTGACGAAAGTCGCGCTGCTACGGACTCTGCCGCCGATGATCGCTCCGATCCCGTGTCACTGAAGCATCGCCTTTCGATAGCTCCCACTGTCTCACTGAATACCGTAATTGTGACCAAGCTGGTCCACCAATTTATTCACGGGTCTGCCAACCTAGTAAGCTAGTTCAATAGACAAATCCAGTACAAGCCCCCAAAGTACCTGCTGACATGCCAGACTGAGTAGAAAATTACGAAACTTACTACTTCAGGTGAATCAGTTGCGTGTGCTGAATTCTATGATTCTAAAGGTTATTTGCATATCGCTGTAATTACCTGTTCCCTTTACGTGTTGGTTTGCTGCATCTTGCTGAAAGTCTTTGAAATTTCAGTAGATTGGTCAAACAACCACAATATATCTGCAATTTATTAACTCACAAGTTAAGACTATTTCACTTATATTGGACAGCCAGGTACAAATGTTCTAATGTGTGTTAAATCTTGTGGGACTTACTGCTAAGGTCATCAGTCCCTAAGCTTACACACTACTTAACCTAAATTATCCTAAGGACAAACACACACACCCATGCCCCAGAGATGACTCGAACCTCCGCCGGGACCAGCCGCACAGTCCATGACTGCAGCGCCTGAGACCGTTCGGCTAATCCCGCGCGGCAGCCAGGTACAAATTATAGCCTTACATACACTGAACACCGGAGGGTACTTAGGAGCAAAAGAAAGTAGTCACTCTAAATTTGCAGAGCACTTTATGGATATGAACCACAGGCCCACAGACGTAAAACTGACCTAAAAACTCTTAAATGCAGCAGCGTCCCTCCATAGAAACATATAACAGAGTAAAATTACTATCAACAAAAAGAACGGAAGGAAAAGAAAAAATGAATGACTACACAACACTGCTCTAAAAATCAGCAGATCCCAAGTCACTCATTCACTCACCCACACACACACACACACACACACACACACACACACACAACACACAGACATGGAGACAGTGTGTGTGTGTGTGTGTGTGTGTGTGTGTGTGTGAGAGAGAGAGAGAGAGAGAGAGAGAGAGAGAGAGAGAGAGATACAAGCACACACACAAACACTCCACAGAGCCTACTGTCATTGCAAAATTTGAAATTCCAGCCTAGAACACGTGTCACGAGGTGTCGGAACATGACAATATCTGACAATGAGTGATACAGCGCGCGTTAGAAAGTACAGTTTACATAAAGGCATGAAAATACGGAATCAACGGAAGTAAGTTATACAAATTATATACGCAGCCATCCCCAACCCCATTCTCGCCATTAAAAGGCCCGTTCACAAATAACAGATCTCCACAACATTTTCGAAAGTCACTTCTTTAATCCAACAAACGACAGTTAAAGAATTAAATAACAGATCGGTTCTGAAAAACACTATATGGGATGATGAAATTACTATAATCTAACATCAGCAAAGCACAGAAATGATAAAAGTAATAGTTTAGTTTTAGGTTTAATATTTCGGTAAATATATGCAATATAACACTGAGCAGCTCTAATTAATTGTAGATGGTAAAAAGTATCAGCTGTATTGCAAATGCCAAACAGCCAAACAAACATCAATATTTTGCACTGTAGTATGCATTGTAATACGTCCGACCGCTGCCACTTTTGCGGCAAATTGGCGTAGGGAGGCATGTGAAAGGAGCTAGCATCCTTATTAAGATGTTTCCCTCGACAGTGTGGACATTCCTTATAAATTAGGGAGCCGGCAGATTTTGAGACGGAGCCCAAACATGAATCTGTCCAGAGCTCACACGGAGAGAGCGGCTGTAAAGTAGTGTTGTGTAGTTGCTCTCCCAGCAGCCTCGGAATGCAGGAAAACATCTTAAGAATGTGAAATCGTGAGAAAGAGGTCAATTCACGAGGCACACGTCAGCCCATGCCACATAGAAAATTTCCCCCCCTAACGGAGAGGCGTGGCGATGAAACGGCGTTTTGTCATTGGGCTGCATTGAAAATTTCGTCCACCAATGATAACGCCGAAAGGAAAAGTATTTCGAAGAGGACTTGAGCTGGGAGATGGATGACAGGCGTGAAAGTGGGAGTCGTGGAGACACCGCGGAAGCGAGAGGAGATGGACGCTCTTCCACCGATTGCCAACATCCGCCTTCCGACACCGTGGTAGCACAGCTTCGGACGCGCGACCGACGCCTGTCAGACAACGCGGAGATCATACCTGGGCCCCGCCGCAACGCTGATGAGGCCAGCCGACCCGCGCAACACAGCTCCGAAACGTCGCGCCATACCAACGCAGCGCCTGCTGCCGACAGCAGCGGGACCTACACGACGAACGATAACGAAGAATGGTGAGACGATTCGTTCCCTCCTCCTTCCCCTTAATAACTGAGTCGTGTCCACGCCCAGTAAACTCGACCATGAGATTTACAATTTTGTTTTGGTTTGTGTAAACAGCAGGAAAATAAATACATTTCTTTCATGCTTTGATCATAAAAGCAATCTTTTACATTCATACATGAACCCCTTAATTTTGTACCCTTTATGTTTGATGTCATTTAATTATTGTTATCAATTAATTGTTGGCTCCTACGTGGGACAGTTTCGTTAGTCATTTGCTCGTCATTTCATGTCTGACAGCAGAGAGAAGACTAGTGTTCACAACATTTTTGGCGCCCAACGTGGGGTGACCTGATTGGTAATTTTCATGGTATCTCATGTCACAAAATGATTTCTCGAGATCACTACAGTATTTTCTCTTAATAATGTTATGAATGCAAATAGTATAATCGCACAGCTGCATACAGGGTGAGAAAGGTAACACAGGCCACCCAAAATACACCCAGAAAGAAGAAATATATCGAGATGCGATTTACCCTAAGCTATAGCAGACAATATGATGCATTACCTGACGTTCGTAAGTAACTTCTGTCCTATATAGCAGCTGAATTCTGTAACCAATTTCTGTTTATTTCTAATAGAACTACACAGTTTTTCTGTGGCATTTGAAAGAAACTTCTAAGACAACTTCAACGACACAACATGTATGGTACTTGACCAAATAGTATAACTGTAACAGAGCTGGAAACGACTGTCACACTGTCAGGTTCCTCAACAGTCTGTCCTATTCTACCAAATGCAAACAAGCACGTAACTGAGGTATGGTTGTTGTGATTACCTATGCGCCTGAAGCCCATTAGTCTGTGTTTTGCTGTTGCAACAGCCATTTAACTTGCTCATAAAATGATAGATATTGAGACATTCACAGTGAGCCTTTAGCAGCCGCTGGTGAAGTATCAGTGCAGCAGTAGTGCAAAAAAATGGTTCAAATGGCTCTGAGCACTATGGGACTTAACATCTGGGGTCATCAGTCCCCTAGAACTTAGAACTACTTAAACCTAACTAACCTAAGGACATCACACACACATCCATGCCCGAGGCTCGGTTCCAGACTGAAGCGCCTAGAAACGCTCGGCCACCCCGGCCGGCGCAGTAGTGCAGCACCAGTGCAGTAGCGAGTCGCATATTTAGCTTTCATATTTGTTTTATAGTTTGATTTCTTTCCGAGTGTTTGTGCGCTTGCATATTTAATTACATAAAATCCTTGCGTATTCTCGTACTTGAGAGGAGTAATATTGCTTATTGATAGCAGTAGAGCATAAATTTGCGGAGTCGTTAGATATTAGAAGTAGGATGGATAGGGAGTGTGCGTGCTGTGTGCGGGTGCAGGAGGAACTGGCCGCGGTTCGCGAACAGCTGAGCGTGCTGTTGGCCACGGTCAGCCGCCTTCAGGCTGCTGCCTCGAGGTGCAGAGACGGCGGAGGGTCTGGCGCGTCGCTTGAGACACCCCAGTTGTCGCTTGCTGCGTCCGCTGACTCAGCCGCCGAGGCACCTTCTAGTGTACCCGGCGCGTTGGGGCCGCCCTCACCTCAGGGTGAGTGGCGGACTACAACGCGTTCGCAATGCTCGAGGCGGAAGGTCAATGTGGAGGCTGTCCGGCTGGTCTCGCCCGTTCATCCTGTCAGTGGGCAGATGGCCGCTCCTTCAGCAGGGCCCGAGCAGGCACACGGGGGCAAAGGCTTGCTGGTTATTGGGAGCTCCAACGTTAAGCGGGTGATGGAGCTCCTTAGGGAAATAGCATACAAGACTGGAAAGAATTCCAACGTGACTCGGTTTGTCTGCTGGGGGGTCTCATCCAAGATGTGGAGGCGGCCTTGCCTGCGGCTATCGAGTGTACGGGGTGCAGTCGTCTGCAAGTAGTTGCTCACGTCGGCACCAGTGATGCCTGTCGCTTGGGTTCTGAGGCGATCTTCAGTTTGTACAGGCGGCTGGCGGATTTGGTGAAGACCGCTGGCCTCACACGCGGGGTGCAAGCAGAGCTCTCTATTTGCAGCATCGTTCCCAGAGTGGATCGGGGTCCTTTGGTTTGAAGCCGAGTGGAGGGTCTCAACCAGAGGCTTTGTCGACTCTATGACGGTCTTGGCTACAGATTACTAGACTTGCGCTATTGGGTGGGGAATTGTAGGACACCGCTAGATAGATCAGGGGTGCGCTACACAAAAGAAGTAGCTGCTCGGGTAGCAAAGTACTTGTGGTGTGTACATGGGGGTTTTATAGGCTAGGCAGTAGTACGAGGTGTCCTGATGAACACTTTTAGGGAAGCAGCATACTCACGCCTTATAAAATTCACATCAGTCTTTCCATTGTGTGCCAGCCAGCCCGCTGTAACTAGCTCTGACGTCATAAATATTGCGCAATACTTTAAAATGAAGTAAATAACCTGAAACGTTTCTAGCATGTCAGAAGTAATACAAAATCAATATCTACATCTACATCTACATTTATACTCCGCAAGCCACCCAACGGTGTGTGGCGGAGGGCACTTTACGAGCCACTGTCATTACCTCCCTTTCCTGTTCCAGTCGCGTATGGTTCGCGGGAAGAACGGCTGTCTGAAAGCCTCCGTGCGCGCTCGAATCTCTCTAATTTTACATTCGTGATCTCCTCGGGAGGTATAAGTAGGGGGAAGCAATATATTCGATACCTCATCCAGAAACGCACCCTCTCGAAACCTGGCGAGCAAGCTACACCGCGATGCAGAGCCCCTCTCTTGCAGAGTCTGCCACTTGAGTTTGTTAAACATCTCCATAACGCTATCACGGTTACCACATAACCCTGTGACGAAACGCGCCGCTCTTCTTTGGATCTTCTCTATCTCCTCCGTCAACCCAATCTGGTACGGATCCCACACTGATGAGCAATACTCAAGTATAGGTCGAACGAGTGTTTTGTAAGCCACCTCCTTTGTTGATGGACTACATTTTCTAAGGTCTCTCCCAATGAATCTCAACCTGGTACCCGCCTTACCAACAATTAATTTTATATGATCATTCCACTTCAAATCGTTCCGCACGCATACTCCCAGATATTTTACAGAAGTAACTGCTACCAGTGTTTGTTCCGCTATCATATAATCATACAATAAAGGATCCTTCTTTCTATGTATTCGCAATATACTACATTTGTCTATGTTAAGGGTCAGTTGCCACTCCCTGCACCAAGTGCCTATCCGCTGCAGATCTTCCTGCATTTCGCTACAATTTTCTGATGCTGCAAATTCTCTGTATACTACAGCATCATCCGTGAAAAGCCGTATGGGACTTCAACACTATCTACTAGGTCATTTATATATATTGTGAAAAGCAATGGTCCCATAACACTCCCCAGTGGCATGCCAGAGGTTACTTTAACGTCTGTAGACGTCTCTCCATTGATAACAACATGCTGTGTTCTATTTGCTAAAAACTCTTCAATCCAGCCACACAGCTCTTTGTTTATCAGGCGACAGTGCGGAACTGTATCGAACGCCTTCCGGAAGTCAAGAAAAATAGCATCTACCTGGGAGCCTGTATCTAATATTTTCTGGGTCTCATGAACAAATAATGCGAGTTGGGTCTCACACGATCGATGTTTCCGGAATCCATGTTGATTCCTACATAGTAGATTCTGGGTTTCCAAAAACGACATGATACTCGAGCAAAAAACATGTTCTAAAATTCTACAACAGATCGACGTCAGAGATATAGGTCTATAGTTTTGCGCATCTGCTCGACGACCCTTCATGAAGACTGGGACTACCTGTGCTCTTTTCCAATCATTTGGAACCTTCCGTTCCTCTAGAGACTTGCGGTGCACGGCTGTTAGAAGGGGGGCAAGTTCTTTCGCGTACTCTGTGTAGAATCGAATTGGTATCCCGTCAGGTCCAGTGGACTTTCCTCTCTTGAGTGATTCCAGTTGCTTTTCTATTCCTTGGACACTTATTTCGATGTCAGCCATTTTTTCGTTTGCACGAGGATTTAGAGAAGGAACTGCAGTGCGGTCTTCCTCTGTGAAACAGCTTTGGAAAAAGGTGTTGAGTATTTCAGCTTTACGCGTGTCATCCTCTGTTTGTGTTGGCTATCAGTTCAATAACCTTAACCATTTTCGAAATTTTGATGTTTTTCTGTAAAAATCATTGGCGCAACAGAAAAGAGCTAGAAACTTAAAAATTTATATTTACACGGGAGGCCGCCAATTGTGAAATTCAGATTCGATTCATACTGCGCATAATAAAAGCTCATGGCCAGAGGTGTAATGTGGCAAAGCACCAAGATGCACTTCTCAGCCGTTGTTGAGAAAATCGACAGTTAAAAGAAACCGTTGCGGTGAAATACTCTCTACATTTAATAGTTTTCTGCAGCGTCGTGGCGCAGCGGTAAGCGCTGGAGTTCATAATCCGAAGGTCGCCGGATCGAATCTCGCGCCACGCAATTTTTTTTATTATCAAATATATATATATATATATATATATATAAACTATTAATGAATTGCTTATGCATGTTGGTGAAAGCGGATCGCTCTCCAATTGTACCGCCTCCATTTTTCCGTTTGTTTAACAGGGTGTACCAAAGCTCTCCCTTCCGCACTCATTTTCGACGATGTTATAAGTTGCGCTAGGGACCACATCTACCTTCTTTCGAAGTTAGCAGGCGACTACGCTGTTATGCGGCGGCTCGTTTCGGCCCATTCAACATCTGTCCTTCAAGTGTAACGAGCGAGTAACGGAGTTTATATTTCATACCTGCCACAGCAAGTTTGTGTTAGTGGGGTCTCTATTCTAATTTGACTTACGCTATACGTATTCGTTTCGGAATATCGTTTCTAAATCTTCCGTTAACTACTCGTGGTTAACATTATGAAGATAATTACATTTGTGAAATACATCTTTGTTTGCGGAAAACATAATGCTGTTCGAAGTCGCCAGTTTTTCCACGACAAACGACTTTCAACAACTTATTATATGCATAATTGTTGCTACAGATTGCCGGGAATTATATATATATATATATATATATATATATATATATATATATATATATATATATATATATATATATTTGAATCACAAAAAACAAATACTAATAAAAAAAATTGAATGGCGCGAGATTCGATCCGGCGACCTTCGGATTACGAACCGGAGCGCTTATCGCTGCACTACGATGCTGTAGAAAATTGCTAATCGTAGAGAGTATTTCACGGGAACGGTTTCTTTTAACTGGATTTTCTCGACAACGGCTTAGAAGTGCATCTTGGTGCTTTGCCACAGTACACCTCTGGCCATGAACTTTTATTATGCGCAGTATGAATCGAATCTGAATTTCACAATTGGCGGCCTCCCCTTGTTAGATTCCTTTTGCATAATAATTTAGTAGAAACTGTATTGTGGATCTCACAAATTAAAAATTTAGTTGAAATTAATGATTTTCTGGTTTATCTCCTAGAAATTAAGGAAGCAAGATAGATTAAGTAGGCGAATAAATAAAGCTAGGATCTTTAAATTTAAGTAGAAGGGAGATCCACTATAATCATAAAAATGTGAGAAGTTTCAAGAGAATAACTATAAAACTATGGGTATAGCGTATCTCCAAAGAGCAAGTTCAGAGCTCTTCTGCTGCGTGTAGTGTAATTAAATTAATTCTCTCGCCCAAAATATTTGACTTAGCCACGTCAGACTTTTATTATGATTACTTACTTGTGTGCTGATTGCACAATTAAATTGAAAGCTTCATCGACCATCAGCAAAGGAAGCAATGATTTATTCGATAACTTAAAGTGGTGCATTACTAGCCCAGCGGCTAGTCGGGAGAGCAGATTTGATCAGGTGTTCCCTTAGCCGTCCGCACTGCGGCTTTATATGTAAGAACGCTGCACGAAAAGAAGGAAGGCCCCAGTTCTCTCCAGACGCTGGTTAGCGCACCACCTGTGCCAGGAGTCGCGTCGCGTCGGTATCGTTGATATAAACAGCCCCGGATGCAGTAATAAGTTACTCGGGATATGCGTAGCCATGAAATCGTTTTCGCGGGAAGTGTTAATTTTGGGATGACGTTAATGATCTATCTTTAGTGTGCGTATGTCGTATTTTCACGTGCCGCCACAGGACAGACATTCTACCATTATTAGCGTGGCGTTTGATGAACATTATCATCAAATTATGGCGAGCATTCACTTAAACATTTAATTTGAACAGTTATAGTTGCATCAGCGCATTAGACTCTGAACTGCTCTGGTAGTTGGATTGTGTGGATTCTTTTTCGTCTGTGACTTTCAGAATATAGTGAACATTTTAGAGAGAATGGTTTTTGATTATGAATTCCAGACGATCTCCTAATTCCTCAGAGGTATAAGCTGTAGCTATAAATGTATTTCTCAGATGAAGTGGGCACTAGGAATTCTAATTACAGGCTTGACGTTTTGCTAATCACTTTCTGGTTGCCAATATTGTAGTTAGAGAGCCAGTGTTGAGAATGGCAAACAACAGCATTAAATAAATAATAGGAACATTAACCATTATTCCACCCGCTGCCCCACACTCTCACCAGTCGACGTGCAGGCAGGGAAATCAGGATGCGCTCAGTGTAAAGACACTTCAGCTATCAAGATCTTAGCAGTAAATTTTCAGAGTGTTTGGAATAGAGTTTCTGAATTTACTGCCTTCCAGGAAGCGTGTGGCGCGCAGATTATTCTCGGAACTGAGACCTGGCTGAACCCTGACATAGGAAGTTCTGAAATATTTAGTGAGGGTTGGAACGTGTGTCGGAAAGACAGATTAGACACTGTAGGAGGTGGTGTCTTCATTGCAGTTGACAAAAATATTGTGTCTACTGAGGTCGAAGTAAAGTGTGATTGTGAAGTTATCTGGAGGCGTTTAACAGGGCTAGGAGAAATAAAGTTAATTGTTGGGAGTTATTACGGGCCACCAGGTTCCACCGTGACAGTTCTAGAATCATTCAAAGGGAGTATACACTCTGTATCGCAGAAGCCCAAAATGGTTCAAATGGCTCTGAGCACTATGGGACTTAACATCTGTGGTCATCAGTCCCCTAGAACTTAGAGATACTTAAACCTAACTAACCTAAGGACATCACAGAACACCCAGTCATCACGAGGCAGAGAAAATCCCTGACCCGGCCGGGAATCGAACCCGGGCGTGGGAAGTGAGAACGCTACTGGACGACCACCAGCTGCGGACGTCGCAGAAGTACCCGGATCATGCTATATTAGTCGAAGGCGACTTCCAACCTACCTAGTATAGACTGGGATGTCTATGGATTCATTACAGGTGGTACAGACAAGCTGTCGTGTGAATTACTTTTGAACACATTATCCGAAAGTTGTCTTGAGCAGCTAAATCGACAGCCAACGCGTAATGGAAATATTTTAGATCTGGTAGCCACGAAGAGACCAGTCCTGATCGACGATGCCAGTGTTGAGACAGGTATTAGTGATCGTGATGCTGTCATTACGACTATGGTTACGAAAGTTAAAAAGTTGATCAAGAAGGCTAGGAGAGTATTCTGACTAGAAAGAGCAGATAAGCAGTTGTTAGCATCAAACTTAGTTAATAAATTGACTTCATTTACTTCCGGTACGATGGACGTGGAAGAATTATGGGCATATTTTAAACACATTGTAAATCACGCTTTGGACAAGAATGTGCCGAAAAAGTGGGTTACGGACGGAAAAGACCCACCGTGGTTTAACAGCGCAATTCGGAGAATGCTCAGGAAGCAAAGGCAGTAGCACTCGCGGTACAACAAAGATCGGGAGAATGAGGAGAGGCAAAAGTTAGAAGAGATTCGTGCTGCAATAAAACGAGGGATGCGCGAAGCATTCAACCACTACCACCGTCATACCTTAGCAAAAGATCTTGCAGAAAACCCAAGGAAATTCTGGTCTTACGTAAAATCGGTAAGCGGGTCGAAGGCTTCCATCCAGTCACACACTGATCAGTCTGTCCTGGCAACGGAAGAGAGCAAAACGAAAGCTGAAATTTTAAATTTAGCATTTAAGAAATCTTTCACGCAGGATGATCGTACAAACATATCGCCGTTTGAGTCTCGTACAGATTCCCGTATGGAGGACATAGTGATCGACATCCCTGGGGTTGTGAAGCAGCTGAATGGGTTGAAAATAAATAAATCTTCAGGTCCTGATGGGATTCCAATTCGGTTTTACAGAGAGTACTCTACTGCATTGGCTCCTTACTTAGCTTGCATTTATCGCGAATATCTTGCGCAACGTATAGTCCCGAGCGACTGGAAAAACGCGCAGATGACGCCTGTGTATAAGAAGGGTAGAAGGACGGATCCTCAAAATTACAGACCAATATCCTTAACATCGGTTTGTTGCACGATTCTCGAACATAATCTCAGTTTGAATATAATGAATTTCCTTGAGACAGAGAAGTTGCTGCCCATGCATCAGCACGGCTTTAGAATGCATTGCTCCTGCGAGACGCATCTCACTCTTTTTTCCCATGATATCTTGCGAAGCACGGATGAAGGGTATCAGACGGATGCCATATTCCGGAAAGCGTTTGACTCGGTGCCCCACTGCAGACTCCTAACTAAGGTACGAGCATATGGGATTGGTTCCCAAATATGTGAGTGGCTCGACGACTTCTTAAGTAATAGAACCCAGTACGTTGTCCTCGATGGTGAGTGTTCATCGGAGGTGAGGGTATCATCTGGAGTGCCTCAGGGAAGTGTGGTAGGTCCGCTGCTGTTTTCTATCTACATAAATGATCTTTTGGATAGGGTGGATAGCAATGTGCGGCTGTTTGCTGATGATGCTGTGGTGTACGGGAAGGTGCCGTCGTTGAGTGACTGTAGGAGGATACAAGATGACCTGGACAGGATTTGTGATTGATGCAAAGAATGGCAGCTAACTCTAAATATAGATAAATATAAATTAATGCGGATAAATAGGAAAAAGAATCCCGTAATATTTCAATACTCCATTAGTAGTGTAGCGCTTGACACAGCCACGTCGATTAAATATTTGGGCGTAACATTTCAGAGCGATATGAAGTGGGACAATCATGTAATGGCAGTTGTGGGGAAGGCAGATAGTCGTCTTCGGTTCATTGGTAGAATTTTGGGAAGATGTGGTTCATCTGTAAAGGAGACCGCTTATAAAACACTAATACAACCTATTCTTGAGTACTGCTCGAGCGTTCGGGATCCCTATCAGGTCGGATTGAGGGAGGACATAGAAGCAATTCTGAGGCGGGCTGCTAGATTTGTTACTGGTAGGTCTGATCATCACGCGATTGTTACGGAAATGCTTCAGGAACTCGGGTGGGAGTCTCTGGAGGAAAGGAAGCGTTCTTTTCGTGAATTGCTACTGAGGAAATTTAGAGAACCAGCATTTGAGGCTGACTGCAGTACAATTTTACTGCCGCCAACTTATATTTCGCGGAAAGACCACAAAGATAAGATAAGAGAGATTAGGGCTCGTACAGAGGCATATAGGTAGTCATTTTTCCCTCGTTCTGTTTGGGAGTGGAACAAGGAGAGAAGATGCTAGTTGTGGTACGAGGTACCCTCCGCCACGCACCGTATGGTGGATTGCGGAGTATGTATGTAGATATAGATGTAGATGTATACAACAGTCGAAAATGTGAATACTGGTTATTGCGAATGTCGCCAAACCATTAGATCAACGGTGAGGTTGTATGATTAAGAGTATCTACATCGTTCCAAGCCCTCACAATCTGTCTTTGCAGTTATTATAAAAAAAAACTGTTCTAGAAACTGAAAGTATGGAGAGTAAAACAGAAGAGCAAGAAATGAAACTAGCATTTTAGGAACAGTAACACAATCCCGATGTCTGTAAGAGGCATCTCGGAAGTACGGAGGAATTGTCAAAATTAGTGTTCTGCGAAAACTAAATCCCGTCGCATTTCACCTCCTCCACATTTAGCTGTATCTACAGCTTCATGGCAGTGACTTCCGAAACTGGTTATAGTTCTCCGAATGTTATCTACGGAAAGTCCAAAGTCATGTGGCACATCTATGTAAAATTTTGCTTAAGGAAGAAACATCGTTTACAAACTAAGTGCAAGTCAATCTTCGCAATGTGCACTAATCGTCAGCTGAAAATCCAAGCTGACTCAAAGAAGTGGATAAAAACAACGCTCTTGACCTGTCAGCATTTGGTGCGTGTTTTTCAAGGCCAGCATCATTGATCCCTTCTTTGTTGATGGGACTGTAAATACAGTTAAGTGTCTCGAGTTCCTAAGATATGCTGCTACCGCACTTGTTGGGAGACATCGCACTGGGAGTAAGGCTGTCAGTTTGGTACTAACATGTCGCATGTCCCTCCCATCCCGCACATGTAATGACAGAGCCTCTTACGACATAATTTTGAGAGCGTTGGAAAAGTCGTTTAGGTAGCGCAAAATGGTCTATACACTCACCTAACTTAACACTTCTACTTTTGTCTGTGGCGAAAATTAAAACAATAGATCTGTTACGAAACACTGACGGCCCATGATGGCATGAAATGCCTTCTAAGACGTTCCTGTGCTACCGTTAACTTCAGATGAAATCCAACGTGCAGTATTGTTCTTCCAGAGTCACTTTATAGGGTATAACAATGCTCACGGTCAAAATTTTTAGCACTTCGTATGACAGCCGTGATAATAAACACACGAACCATACCTGAGATCCATGCTTGCTCATATCTGTTACACCAGGGCAGACGTTTGTGCAGCCTCTTCTCTTAACGGCTGCATAGTGGCTGGTGGCGCTGTTTACTTGCTACTATTTAACCAAGTCCATACCTGTTACGTTGTTAAGTTCTCTTAGAAGCTTATTTAAAATACCACATACAATATAATACAGTTCCATTAGAAAAAGACAAAGTTGGTGTAGTAATTTGGCGACCATAAACAGCAAAAATTACTTACAAACGTCAGATATTTCACAATATTGTCCGCTAGAACTTAGCAAAATCCGCACCGCGATTTGGGGTAGCCTGTCTTAGTTGCCTCGCCATGTACCTTATTACAGAAAATGACTTACAAGTTACATGATAGAAAAAAATGAAGCCAGTGTCGATGGTGAAAATTCTCCTGAACGCGTTTGGGTGTTAAACAAGAAGAATTTTTGCTTCCTCAGAGCCCAACTGTATTTCCGTAATTACATACTTGGAAGAAAACACGGACTATAAATGAGCTTCAACCACAAGATGAATTACTGTGGTCATAAGGAATCATAATAATTTATTCAGAGTGGATTATCAATGCCAGCAAATCGGTTACACGCCGTCATAGGCAGCCGCTGCAGACGCTGTATTCTCTCCCCCCTAGGTCTCTCGACCGTGCCTTCTCTGTTATGTCAAACTGGATTCTGTCTCGGGAGGGATCGTCAAGTCAGAGTACAAATATTGTCCTCATTACGGCCTGTCACAGAAATAAGGACTTCCCTCCCCGGCCTGTTTCCTTGTTGTTTGACTGTTTCGCGGGCTCGGCGGTATTCCACCCACGTTCAAAAATACTTTCCGAGCTCAGAAAATACGTAAATCAAAGTTCACAACTTCGTGGAAGATGGCCGTTTCCGTTCTCAGAATATATTTCCTGTCGATCCCGACCCTTATCCGAATAATGTAAGCGAAAAACATTTTTACTGGCAGGAGCAAACGCATACCGCGAGAGGGACCGACTCTAAACGAAAATGAGTAAAGTGTATCCGACTTTGAAATGCCTTTCTGTTACGGAAAAACTTTCTAGGTACTCTCAAAATAGATACAGCACAAACGTTTATTTTATATTCTGGCATTGCATGCATACAATGTGTTTCAACCAGACATGGCACCCAAAGGACTCAGATTTTCGTGTATAACATTATTAACTACTTTATCTAGTGAGATCATCCGTAAATTATGTTATTTTTAAGTGACAGATGTTCATTTCCTTAAAGACATTCGAAAATTCTGGGAGGAGTAGTAGAATGACAAAACGCTTGTTAATTTTTTCAGTGAATGAAGTGATGGAACAGCATTACTGTACGGGAGACCCTGTCTGGAACTGTTATGCCGTCTGGGACAGGTCTTTCTATTTGACACCAATTCGGCAACGTAGGCAATTTTGTGATGAAGATGAGGCGAAATGACTAGGACAACACGAACACCGAGTCCCCAAGCGAAGATAATGTCCGACCCGGCCGAATATCGGAACCGGGACCCGGCAACAAGCGATCTGGCAGCAGCGACGCACACCACTAAACCAGCAGCTGCGAACAATTTTTGAAATGAAACACTTTTCATACACTGACGGAAAAAAAATCGCAACACCAAGAAGGTGTAGCGACACTATGAGGATGCAAATTATGTTTGCCTTAGATACACGCTATAGCGGTCGTGAGCATTAGTTACGTCTGAGATTAGACGTGACCACTTGATGTTAATCAAGAATGCCTCTAGGGTGGCAAAGACGTTATTATTAACGCCTCACTGAGTTTCGAAGAGGTCGAGCAATAGAGCTACGAGAAGCTGGATTTTCGTTCCGCGATACTGCAGGAAGACTTGGCGGAGCTGCAGGGAAGGTCACGAGAATTTTTGGTCGCAAGACGATCGGTCTCCGAACGGCTCGTACTGCAGCGGCAGCAGCAATTTGAGCAGCGGTTCGCACCACAGTGACATAACGAACTGTTACAAAACGGTTACTACAAGAACAGCTCCGAGCCAGACACCGTTGCAGAGTGCACTCCACTGACAAACCAGCGCCATTTGCGACTTCAATGTTGTCTAGCGAGAGCTCACCGGAGGGTCAGGAGGAGTTCTGTTGTGTTTTCAGATGAAAGCTGGTTCTGCCTCTGTGCCACTGATGGCTGTGTGTTGGTTAGAAGGAGACCTGTTGAGTGCCTGCAGTCAACCTGTCTGTGTTCTAGACAGACTGGACCTAAACCTGGAGTTATGATCTGAGGTGCGATTTTGAAAGTACCAGCACTCTCGTGGCTATCCCATGCACCCTGACTGCGAGTTTGCACGTGAATTTGGTGATTCGACCTTTCTGATAACAATCATGAACAGCATTCACGGGGGTGTTTTCCAACAGGATAACGCTCACTCACATACCACTGTTGTAACCCAGCATACTCAATAGAGCGCCGAAATTTTGCCTTGACCACCTCAATCACAGATCAAAATGGTTCAAAAAACACGCCACACGACTATACAGGAACTCGAGACACTCGAACAATCCTTTCTCCACCTCTTGTTAAAAAAAAGGGGGTCTGTTTCCATAGAGGGAACACTGTATTGTAGGAAGTACCTTAACCTCTTAACAAGGGACCGATGGCCTTTGTAGTCTGATCCGTTCAACCCCAACAAACCAACCACCCAACCTCTTAACACATGAGCTTCCACAGATAATGGAAGGCGTTCCACTGTAGGCTAGGAGGAACATGTATCAGCATGATGGCTGTTAAAGCACATAGTGCTTGATGTACTAAAGCTTATCTTCACCCATTATTTCCAAACGGTTGACATGGACGAAAGTAACTTATAACTCGGACATCCCTTCAGTAATGGGACTACGTCATTTCTAGCGCAAAGTACCGTTATCCAAGATGGCAGCAATGACGTCTTCAAAGATGGCGGCGATGACGACATCCAATATGGCGGCCGTGACGTTATTCACGATGGCGGATTTTGGTGGGAAGTTTGAATGTTGGCAGGAAAGTGCCACGCCCCCTCCCCCAGAAAAATGGTCGGAAGTTCAAATTCCAACATGATAATGTGTCACACCAAGAAAAATGGTGGGAAAAAGGGACATGTCTTTATTATTTAAGCAGTTTCAAGCATGTGTGTTCACCACAAGCTCTAGAGCCCAACTGGTTTAGTTTGATATCGCCGCCATCAGAGCGCGCTACTGTGACGTAATCCAAGATGGTGACGGTCACGTCAATCAAGATGACTGCACCCAGTATTCCCACCACGTGGTGTTAGTTTGATATCGTCGCCATCAGAGCGCGCTACTGTGACGTAATCCAAGATGGTGACGGTCACGTCAATCAAGATGACTGCACCCAGTATTCCCACCACGTGGTGTAAGACTGGACACTTGGCCTACCTCCACTAACCTAACACCCTCCCCAATAAAAATCGCGCGAAGTTCAAATGTCAACATGACAATACGGTACACCTACGATAATGGAAGGAAAAACAGACTTGTATTTATTAGTTAACGAATTTCAGGCAGCTGTGTTCGCCACTGAGTCTGGCCTCCAACTGACTTGGTTCATATCGATACCACCAGAGGGCGCTCTCCTGACGTCAGATGATGACACAAGTACGGTTATTCAAGATCACGGCAGCCACTGTGTTCACCGCGAGTTCCATAGCCCAACTGACTTATTTCATATCGTTAACACCAGAGTGCGCCACCGCGACGTCCCGTGATGATGCCTCACATACCCTCGGCCGCCACCTCCATACACTCATTGGACATAGTCTTCTGTAAGTATGCTAAAACTCACATTTGCGTATCTAACCTGTCAATTTCGTAAGTTATTATCTCCATTTCAATTTTAATCATATTCAATAATTCAATTTCAATATTCCATAATCAAATTAGAAGTTGCACATTTTCCCACCATCAGCGTGGCATTCAGTCACCCCCCCCCCCCTCTCTCCAGCCCTAGAATGCTGCACCAATAGTCACCTGACTCTACGTAAGAAAATTGTGGGAAAGAAAGAACAATTGCACCAACCTCAGCCACCTGACCACAACCTCCTCCTAGGAATTTGCGCGAAGTTTGAATTCTGGCAGTAAAGAAAGCTCACTGGTGCTTTCGCTACCAACATAAGAAAATTGTTGCAAATGAAGCTCAATACCACCACTAACCTAGGTCACCAGGCCGCCACCTCTTCCTAGGGTGGCTGGTAAAAGGACTCAGCCCACACTAGGCTGATGGAGAGAAGAAGAAGTGCACTTTATTTACAGGGGAGCAATTTATTAATCCCCCACATCATACAGGCCTGCAAACTACTCCAACATAACTCACATACAAGGCTCTACACACACTCATGCTAATTGTAAACCGTCAAAACTAACACATTGCACAACCTACAGACATGCGAAGCACTCGTAAATAATGCAATACATTTACGTCCATATAGCCAAACAACTCCTAAATTGTCATATAGCTAAGAAAATTGGTTCGCTACGCGTTCAAGTACGTAGTTTCAACTACACTACTGGCCATTAAAATTGATACTCCACGAAGACGTCCTACAGACGCGAAATTTAACCGACAGGGAGAACATGCTGTGATATGCAAATGATTAGATTTTCAAAGCATTCACACAAAGTTAGCGCTGACATGAGGAAAGTTTCCAACCGATTTCTCATACACAAACGGCAGTTGACCGGAGTTGCCTGGTGAAACGTTGTTGTGATGCCTCGTGTAAGGAGGAGAAATGCGTACCATCACGTTTCCGACTTTAATAAAGGTCGGAATGTAGCCAATCGCGATTGCGGTTTATCGTATCTCGACATTGCTGCTCGCGTTGGTCGAGATCCAATGACTGTTAGCACAATATGGAATCAGTGGGTTCAGGAGGGTAATATGGAACGCCGTGTCGGATCCCAACGGCTTCGTATCTCTAGCAGTCGAGATGACAGGCAACTTATCCGCATGGCTGTCACGGATCGTGCAGCCACGTCTCGATCCCTGAGTCAATAGATGGGGACGTTTGCAAGACAACAACCATCTGCACGAACAGTTCGACGACGTTTGCAGCAGCATGGACTATCAGGTCGGATACCAGGGCTGCCGTTACCCTTGACCCTGCATCACAGGCAGGAGCGCCTGCGATGGTGTACTCAACGACGAACCTGGGTGCACGAATGGCAGAACGTCATTTTTTCGGATGAATCTAGCTTCTGTTTACAACATCATGATGATCTCATCCGTGTTTGGCGACATCGCGGTGAACGCACCTTGGAAGCATGTAGTCCTCATCGGTACAGGCTTTTGTTCAAGTTTCGAGAACATACCTTCACCGAAGAGTCAAGCAGTATATTGCTCCCTCCTACGTATATCTCGCGAAGAGACCATGAGGATAAAATCAGAGATATTAGCGCCCACACAGAAGCATACCGACAATCCTTCTTTCCCCTAACAATACGAGACTGGAATTGAAGGGAAAACCGATAGAGGTACTCAGGGTACCCTCCGCCACACACCGTCAGGTGGCTTGGGGAGTATGGATGTAGATGTAGATGTAGATCGCCATACTGGCGTATCACCCGGCGTGATGGTATAGTGGGCCATTGGTTACACGTCTCTGTCACCTCTTGTTCACATTGACGGCACTTTGAACAGTGGACGTTACATTTCAGATGTGTTACGACCCGTGGCTCTACCCTTCATTCGATCCCTGCGAAACCCTACATTTCACCAGGATAATGCACGACCACATGTTGCAGGTCCCATACCATCCTTTCTGGATACAGAAAATGTTCGACTGCTGCCCTGACCAACACATTCTCCAGATCTCTCACCAATTGAAAACGTCTGGTCAATGGTGGCCGAGCAACTAGCTCGTCACAATACGCCAGTCACTACTCTTGATGAACTGTGGTATCGTGTTGAAGCTGCATGGGCAGCTGTACCTGTACACGCCATCCAAGCTCTGTTTGACTCAATACCCAGGCGTATCAAGGCTGTTATTACAGCCAGAGGTGGTTGTTCTGGGTACTGATTTCTCAGGATCTATGCACCAAAATTGCTTGAAAATGTAATCACATGTCAGTTCTAGTATAATATATTTGTCCAATGAATACCCTTTTATCATCTGCATTTCTTCTTGCTGTAGCAATTTTAATGGCCAGTAGTGTACTTTTCGAGGATAGGACCGCCACCTCATCCTAGGAACCGATGCCGAGTTTTAATTCTGGCACTAAAGAAAGGTCACTGGCGCTTTCGCTACCAACCTAACAGAACTGCTGCATACCAAGCTCACCACCACAATAAACCTACGTCTGCAGGACGCAACCTCTTCCTAGGGGCTGCTGGTAAAAGGACTCAGCACGCATTAGGTTGATGGAGAGAGTAAGGAATGTACGTTATTTATTTGGGAGCATTTTATTCAGGGATGGAGTATATGTATCACAGAACACATGCACTGACATGCCCCACAGCATACAGACCTGTAAACCACTCCTGCGTAACTCATTTATAAGGCTCTACACACACGCTTGCGAATTGTAAACCGTCAAAAATAGTGCATTGCACAGCCTACAGACATGCGAGCCACTCATAAATAATGCAATACATATACTTCCAGATAGCCAAACAACTCCTAAATTGTCAAAATAATAATCCATCCAAAACACTCTTCCTGCTAATCGTCAACTGTCGAAATCATACACCACCCATTATTTAATCAATTAGAGGCAGCACCACCACCAAGTAATTCGCTACTGAGTCCATAGCCCAACTGACTTAGTTCATATCGATGGCACTAGAGGACGCTGTAGTGACGTCAGGTGATGGCGCAAGTACCTTAATCCTAGATGGCGCGACCTAGTGGGTTCACCACGAGCTCCAGATCCAAACTGGCTCAGTATATTTCGTCGCCGTCAGAGGACGCCACCGTGACACCAGCTGATGACGCAAGTACAGTTATCCATGACGGCGGCAAACAGTATGTTGTCCACGAGGTCTAGTACTCAGTATCACCAGCAGAGGACGCCGTCAACGGTTTCCAGACGTAAACCAAGATGGTGGGGGCAAACCACTCAGCCTGCTCTGTGCTGCTGGGAAGAGCAACGAATGACTGTACTCCCTTTATTTTCAAACATTTCATTTAGGCATGGATTATATTTATCACACTATCACAAAATACCCATCCAGGTGTGCCTGGGGTCATGTTGCACAGCCCACAGACACGCAAACAACTCCTAATTTCAGTACGCAATAGCAAACTGCTCCTAAATACTGTAGTACACATATCTGGCTTGGTTCAAATGGCTCTGAGCACTATGGGACTTAACATCTATGGTCATCAGTCCCCTAGAACTTAGAACTACTTAAACCTAACTAACCTAAGGACATCACACAACACCCAGCCATCACGAGGCAGAGAAAATCCCTGACCTCGCAGGGGATCGAACCAGGGCGTGGGAAGCGAGAACGCTACCGCACGACCACGAGCTGCGGGCACACATATCTGCAAACACGCTCAGTACGAATAAACTGTCCAAATAACTCATACAACAGACCACAGGGCTGCTCGGAAAATAACGCAACAGACGCGTGCAAGCACTCTCCACCACACCCTGTACCCCGCGAAGCCACACGCCCGTCAGCTGTCAAACCGCGCACAGGTCCCTGCTCGGCTTCCTTAAACATGAGATGGCTTCAGCCGCATACATACTTCACGCCCGTGAAATTCCTATCCAAATACGTGTTCACCTAGACGCCTACGATGACGCGAGCGCAAACTGGTCTGCGCGCGCCCCAACCCTCGCAACGTGAGGCAGCTGCAACCCAGGTCCCGCACGCTCCGTCACACTCCCTGAGCCGGCGTCGTCGAACACCGGTGAAAGTGGCATTCCAAGCAGCGCTCACGCCAGTCTCATAGGCCAGGCATCTCCAGGTGCCCTTGTCTCTACCATTGAAGGCATAATAGCACAGGGCGTGTTGATACACACTCACGCAGCATGCCTCTCGCCTCGCCGCAAAACGTCTCCGTCACCACTCGTCATCTAAAACATTCTCAATTTTATTCTTACATCACATAGCACTGTAAAAAAATAACACACAAGTCAACCTCTCGGAAATTGTATAATGTCCCAGAAATAGTTAACGCTCGCTTTCTAGATATTTCAAATTGTGTGCACGGAAATTCTTCCCATAACAGAACCTGTTGACGAAAATAACGTCCAATCCACTCTTCCCAACGCTCCTAACGTGGTACGCTTCCAGCTCTCAACATACGCATATGTTCCCTCCTATATTCCACCACAATCAGTCAGCAATCTGATTCGCTCTTATCGAATTTACCAGCCAAATTAGTGATGCAGCCGGTATCGAAGAATGATCCACTTTTTCTTTCCGAGGCTTTCTGTACTTATTTTGCACAGATTGCTAAATTGCACTGACAGTTAAACACGCAAAATGCCTACACCTTATCAAATACATACCAGATTCACAAGAATGTTGGAAGAGAGGAAGACATTTGCCATTGTAACTAAAATTAAATATTCCCATTGCTGCTACATTCTGAAACCGGACAATGCACAGTTAATCTCTCCTCTTGATGACTGCACCTCAGTGTCTATAGCACATATAGTTTTCCACGTAAAAAAATCGCTCACCATTATCCATGTACTCAATCTATACGTCCCTCACGATAGGACACGAAGTCATCCCCTCTATTTATCCCATAACATAAACAACAATGACTTTACAATGCAATATATACACACTTTACACAGTGTAAGCCACACTAACTTTAAAATACAATACATCCAAATTCTACACAAACAGCGCACTTATCTTTTATATCTGTAAGCACCCAAGAAATTTATCGTATGCCCACACTAACACTGCCTATATGTCACGATGCTCCCACAGTCCTAGGGAAGCACTGTCATCCCGTTCTTTCTTTGTACAGACGCTACACACAACGGCATTAAACTATTTTACACTGATCAGCATTTTGCAGCGACAACTAAACATCGCAATGTTGTCTACAGGTTATCAAATACATACCAGACTCGCAGGAATATTGGAATGTCAAACCGATCTCCAACCAGGGAATATAGCACTGAGTACCGTCTCGATCTAGCAAACATGCAATTCATATCCCTGACCATACCAAATCATCCTCTTTACGTCAGCGAACCGAAGTCATTCTCACAGGTTAAAATGGTTCAAATGGCTCTGAGCACTATAGGACTTAATTTCTGAGGTCATCAGTCCCCTAGAACTTAGAACTACTTAAACCTAGCTAACCTAAGGACATCACACACATCCATGCACGAGGCAGGATTCGAACCTGCGACCGTAGCGGTCGCAGCAAGGAGAGGGTCGTCTCCCCGCGGCACAAACGCATTACGGTTTTAGCATTCTTGCTCGCATTTCTACAGACATCTCCAGACTTGCCAATTTCAAGAACACCCATATTCTCGCTATAATATTATGCCATTTTAGCTGTACTTCTCGATATTAAGCACCAGGCAGCATCCTACTGGTCACTCATGCAACATAATTCTGAACATATAGACTGGGAATTATTTCTTTACAAACACGAAACTTTAGCTAAGTGGAGCCTGCTCTAGACAGCTCAATAACTAGAATCAAACAGACAATCCAACTTCGTGATAAAATCAGTGAATTTTGAAAGTGATTCGGCTAAGGAACGCGTTATGTGACCGGTATTTGCAACTCCCTCATACCGCTAGATACTTATCTAGTATGTGTTACGTATTCTGTCTAGATACCAAGTCAGAGGCTCCGTTATATATCCACTGAGTTAAAGGCGATGACTGATTGACAAGGATAACAAACATTACTAAATCGTATGCTTATTGAGGTCGTAAGAAATGTGCACTAGCTTTTCACACCTCTAGTGTTACAGTATCAGCTAGAAATTATATCTACGATTTGGAATCAGGTGCTCCCATTCGTCCACATACCTGCGCTGGATGACAGCCACCAGTGAATCATATTTTTAGCGGTCTCATATCTCGAAACGAGTCACGTTTCTTGAACGTATCTGCTAAAGTAAAAATCCAACATGGTCATAGTCAGTCCCTACACATCGTGCAACTGCTTCCATTTCTACAGCTTTGCGCATGTGATCACGCCATTTTAAGTCGTAAATGAGCAAACGTCGGACAAAGCCATATCCACCACCTTCTGCAGCCAGTCTAGAAACAGAGCGAACTGAGTTACTGCGACAGGACCGTGTTTTGACCATTCGGCGGAAAAGCGAGCATTGTGGTGCGTTCCTAAACTACATCCAAGTACTACAGATCCACGTCCATTCAAATCTAGAAGCCCAACATGCTGTAATCGTTATTCTCTACTCCCCAGCAGACAAAACTTAACAACTATAGAAGCTCAAATAACCTCATCGGATATAGAACTCACATAGACGCCATTACTCGCACGATGACACAAAGCTGCGTTGGGGGGCCAGCGCGGAGAGAGGGAGACAGACAAAGAGAGAGAGAGAGAGATAGAGAGAGATTTCGCAGTGCTTCCCAGAATAACATAGCGTGCAGCTCTCCAGGCATTCTAACGGCATACTTCGTCCCTCACTCAATTTACCTCTCAAACTGCTACTTCTACTGCTCCCTGTTTAGAACGAACCTATTAAATACACACGTATTGATACACTAAAAAGGATAGATTAAAGTTTCATCACCCCCTACTCTAGGAGAATTATCTTATCACACGTACTATACAGTAAATCGCAAGAAACGCCCCCTGTGGCCCTGTTTAGTTGTTTGAAACACTGTTTTCTAACGCGCATTGTACACTGCCAAACATTTCGTTTTTGTGCCACGACTTCGAGGTCTATGTCAGATTATAAACTGGCATTAAGACGCTCTGATCCACGACCTCTCACAGAAAACTGGACATCACACTATGTAAATCATATTATTACGGCGGATAGCATAACACTAAATGACTTTTAAATAAAACACACTTACAACATAAGGAAACTAGAATAGTTTGGCAGCGTTACTTTTGATGGTTTACAACTAGCAAGCATATGTGTAGAGCCTTATAAATGAGTTATGTAGGAGTGGTTTGCAGGTCTGTATGCTGTGGGGCATGTCAGTGCACGTGTTCTGTGATACATATACTCCATCACTAAATAAAACGCTCCCAAATAAATAACGTACATTCCTTCCTCTCTCCATCACCATAGTGTGGGCTCAGTCCTTTTACCATCACCCCTAGGAAGAGGTTGCGTCCTGGAGGCTTAGGTTAGTGGTGGTAGTGAGCTTCGTTTGCAACAATTTTCTTACGTTGGTAGCGAAAGCGCAAGTGAGCTTTCTTTGCTGTCAGTATTCAAACTTGGCGCCAGTTCCTAGGAGGTGGCTGCGGTCGGGTGGCTGAAGTTAGTACAAGTGTCCTTTCTTTCCCACAATTTTCTTACGTTGAGTCAGGTGACTATTGGTGTAGCATTCTAGGCCTTGGGGGTGCTAGGTTATGACTGAACGCCGCGCTGATAGTGGGAAAATGTGGAACTTCTAATTTCATCATTGATTATTGATATTGTAAATTGAATTATTGAATATGATTCAAATTGAAATGGAAGTAATTACTTAGGTAATTGATAGGTTAGATGCTCGATGTGAGTGTTAGCATGTTTACAATAGACTATGTCCGGCGCATGTATGGAGGTGACGGCCGAGTGTGTGTGACGTAAGCGGTCGGACGCCCGCGGGTCGGTGGCGTTGCGCGTGTACGGTTATAACGCGCGCGTGAGAACAAGCAGATGATCTTGCGTCATCACGCGATGTCGCGGTGGCGTACTCTGGTGTTGACGTTATGAACTACGTCAGTTGGGCTATGGAGCTCGCGGTGAACACAGTGGCTGCCGCATTATCATGTTGGAATTTGAACTCCGCGCGATTTTTATTGAGGAGGGGAGTGTGGCAGTTTCCCGCCAAAATTGAAACTTCCCGCCAAAATCCGCCATCTTGAATGACGTCACGGCCACCATCTTGGATAACGTCATTGCTGCCATCTTGGATGACGTCATCGCCGCCTTCTTGGATAGCGGTACTTTGTGCTAGAAACGACCTGGTCGCAACACTCCCGTTCTCCGGATTTGACCCCTTTACAGTTTCTTTTTCCTCTGGGAAAAGGTGAAAAACAGTTTACAACGACATACCGCCTACACCTGATGATGTAAAACGATCTCATCCTACTGTCTGCGCTTAAATTTCTGATGGAATTCTGAACGTGTGAATTTATCTTTACATTACAGAAGCTTGTAAACATGCTGATGGTTATCATTTTGAACACCATCTCCGTAAAGTAGCTCTGTTTCTTCTTCAGAAACTAAAACGTTTATTGGTTCACTTTTTTCCTTAAGTTAAGCAGACAACAGCCGGTATTCACAGCTTTGAAACTGTGGTTGTACGTAGACTACTTGTACTAGAATTCTGAATGGAACGTCACTGACCGTTTAATTTGCTCCAGTTTGATTTTGTTTATGTCAATGTGCATTTTTTTGAGTCATTAGTCTTCTGTCTGGTTTGATGAAACCTGACAAGAATTCCTCTCCTGCACCCTCTTCATCTCAGAGTAGCGCTTGCAACCAACATCCTCAATTATTTGCTGGATAGATTCCAATCTCTGTTTTCTTCTACAGTTTTCAGCCTCTACAGCTCCCTGTAGTATCATGGAAATTATACCCTAATGTCTTATCAGATGCCCTACCATTCTGTCTCTTCTTATTGTCAGTGTTTTCCACACATTCCTCTCAAAATGTTCAAATGTGTGTGTATTCCTAAGGGATCAATCAGCTGAGATCATCGCTCCCAAGACTTACACCCTACTTAAACCTACTAAAACTAACTTATGCTAAGAACAACACACACACCCTATTCCCGAGAGAGAACTGGAACCTCCGGCGGGAGGGGCCACGCAGTCCGTGACATGGCGCCTCAAAACACACGGCCACTCCGCGCGGCTCATTCCTTTCCTCGTCGATTCTACGGAGAACCCCCTCATTCCTTACCTAATTTTCAACATTCTCCTGTAGCAACACATTTCAAACGCTTCGATTCTCTTCCTTTCTGGTTTTCCGATAGTCCATGTTCCTCTACCATACAATACTTTGCTTCAAACGTACATTCTCATAAATGTCTTCCTCAAATTAAGACCTATGTTTGATGCCTGTAGACTTCCCTTAGCCAGGAATGGCCTTCTGCCATTACTAGTCAGTTTTTTATATCCTCATTGCTCCGCCCGTCAGGTATTGTTTTGTTACCTTGGTAGCAGAATTCCTTAACTTCAGCTACTTCGTGATCACCAATTCTGGTGTTATGGTTTTCGCTGTTCTCATTTCTGCTACTTCTCATTCATTTCGTATTTCTTCGATTTACTCTCAGTCCGTATTCTGTACTCATAGACTGTTCATTCCATTCAGTAGATGCTGTAATTCTTCTTCACTTTCACTGAGGATAGCAATGTCATCAGCGAATCTTATCACTGCTATCCTTTCACCTTGAATTTTAATTCTACTCTTCAACCTTTCTTTTATTTCCATCATTGTGTCTTCGGTGTATAGATTGAACAGTTGGGGCAAAGCCTACATCCCTGTCTTACACCCCGTACATTACGCCATGTAAAGAAAAATGCGACTTCCTATAATAAACACTCTAGTGATTACGCTTCATTTCAGTGAAAACAGCACATCAATAGCGCCCTCCACGTTATAAGCATTTGGCGTGCAAGCTTTAAGTGATTTGTCTTGTGTACTCAGTAGGCTATAAATACACAAAAGAAAATAGTACCTCTATCAATTTAGTGTATTGTTATTGCGGAAATAAAAGAAATCCGTTTCATTGCGTCATGTTACCAGAAGTGCTCTGGCTTTCCTTCGTTGGCTCCTCAGCATGTTGTTGGACGCTACACGCAGTTAGCGCTGCACGTACGCCACAGCAGACTCCATGTCGGAGAAGTCCACGCCACGCGGCTGCGAGCCAAATTAAAAACTCCAGCACAGTTCCGCCCTGCCCCCTCCTTTTTTAGGCCCGTCCCAAATTCAAACAGCGCAGTTTGATAGCGAGGAAGTGGAGTTACGTGTTCGCCGTACATAACGCCGTTCTGAGCTACGCGGTGCGGTATTCACTGCTTTGGTAGGCTTCGTTTTCAAAACTGCTCGTTTTTTCCGGCATCTTGCGTCACGTTCTAGTAGCTGAAAATGAAATCTGGAAGCTTCAGAGCACGTTTTTGCCGCATTTCAGTTCCCGGTCCTCCTCGGTGTGCGGCTCATAATATAGCTGACCCACATTCATGCGTGTAATTTACAAGTCATCTTCTCGTGAAACGGTGTGTGCACCATTAGCTAGTTCCTGTACCATACACATATACTGCGTGCATTTTCATGTCACCTTATTTCTGACTGTGCTTAGATTTATATGTTGATCGTATAAAAATAAATACGAAAACCAAACCTTTCCAGGGACCTAATATTCAAATATAAACAGCCTTAAATACACACAAAACAAAAATAACGATCTTCAAATTGAAATTATTTCTGGCTGGCAATTCGTTCCGCACCGTAGGAGAACGTTCGAATATATAGTAATAGTGTGTGAGTGTGTATGCGTGTGTGTGTGTGTGTGTGTGTGTGTGTGTGTGTGTGTGTGTCTGTAAATAGTCAGCATGTTGCCGTATTTTTCTCCAAGAAGTTCTACTATAAATGTGAAACTGACTCGATCCAGATATTAGTGAGACACTACAATTGTGACCTGTGGAACATGCTAATAACTAAACACAGCCGTTGCACTTAATGATTGGAGAATATCTTGTGGTGGCGTTTGTTTTATAACCTAAGGCTACACTGCCTGACATGCCAGTGTTGGAGGTGAGTAGTGTGAGAAAGGGAGGTCATAAGTACAGCACGTAAAATCTAAGAAGACTCTTGCCGAGGTGGTTGCTGGGAGAAACTGAACCGATAGATATCGAAATATATTGACAAGTCTGGATGCTTTCCCATTTCTATCAACTTTAACGAGGAAACAACACAATGGGTAACGTGTCTAAAAATGAAAATGATAAAGTAAGGTACACTCAACAGCAAAGAAGTGGGTGACGCCTGAATTCCAACGTGTAGGCTGCACCTGAATGTATGCAACCAACATAGCATATCTGTGTTGCACATTACCGCAACCCCCCACAGTACGGTCGTTGTAAGATAGGCAATGGGTACCGCTACAGATTACTAGAGAACACCGGTCTTTATGACAGTCCGTCCAGACGTAAAGTAACACCACGACAGTGCAGAAGGGACCAGACAGTCCTTAACGTTTGTGAACCAAACTTCATTAAAATAAGTGATATTTCAAACATTATGGGACAACTAATTTTGTCACATAAATCGTTCAGTAATCCTTAGGCACAATGAAATATTTGGACAGTATATGGGTTTATAACGTTGTATGGCAATTAGATACAAGTTCTTTGCTGTCTAAAAGGTTTATCCAACACATTCCGAACGTCGTTCAACGTTGAACAGGGAGTGGTTGCGCATCAACTTTTTGTAATACTAAGCAGTTAAAAAAAAAAAAAAAAAAGAAAACGTGATTAACGGCGGAAAACACTCTACGGAAATTCCACCATTAACAGAGAATCACAAGTAATATCATTGTTCACATTACTCATCAACAGTTACTTGTACACAAAGCTGTACTTTACATGACATGACCAACGTCTTCTGGATCATGATGCAAACCCAGAACGTAAAACCACTGTTAACCAAGCAAAGCTTTGTGCCTTATCGAGACTCGATCACTAGGCAGAAAGAGACGTCAAATATTGACGTTGCACCAGTATCAGTTATCAATTCTCAACTTGGACGTAAATGACGATAATGTTTGTACGAAACCAGGACCCTAACATGACAATTACCTTCTTGGTAATTAACCTCGAAAGACGTTGTAGGTTGTTGCATTGTCAAGGAACAAAGGATGCACATGTTTAAAATTGAAATGTCATCATGTAATGCTGGTGACAAGGACGCGAACCCAGCACCTAATCGGATTGTTGAATAAGTACGTAAAATCCGAATGTAGATATCACAGTTTGTCACCATTAGTGAGGTTGGAACCTTAAATGACAACTGAAGTTGTATTGCCTAACCGGGATTCGAACGCGGCGCCTACCGCCGTCATTGTCTAACCAGGAATAGACGAGAAATGTCCAATGTTGGTCGACCATTAGCGAGATGTGCGCACGTTTAACTAGAAATAAGGCGACGAAAACGTCTATGCTGACTGAGAGTCGAACGCCGCACACATGGTTATGAAGACACGTTAATAATCTAATTCTTATTCAGTAGTAGCTATGAATAGCATGTTTAGTTGCAAACCTTAAGGTCTTTCTCATCTCTAGTAACGTGTTGCCTAATATCTGCGATATCATGGTGTTAATTTAGTCGTCGATTGACTGCCGTAAAGAGCAATGTTCTCTAGTAGTCGTGTATCATGGAGATGTAAATGAAGTGCCTCAGCAGAAAGTAATTTCCGTCGTGCAGCAAGTATTGTTTCAGAGACACTGAGTACGTGCTATAAGTGCACTAAACTTGTATTATGTACTGCGTAAATACTATTATTTGGAGAAGCTGCCGCCAAACCTGTTTACTTTTACGTTCCGCTTAGTTGTCGCGGTTGAATACACGTTTTCTTTAATGGTTCAAATGGCTCTGAGCGCTATGGGACTCAACATCTTAGGTCATCAGTCCCCTAGAACTTAGAACTACTTAAACCTAACTAACCTAAGGACATTACACACATCCATGCCGAGGCAGGATTCGAACCTGCGACCGTAGCGGCCGCGCGGTTCCAGACTGTCGCGCCTACAACCGCATGACCACACCGGCCGGCCACACGTTTTCTTAAGGCTACATCTAATGCAGAGCGCTTACAAGATAGAATAGTTTCCTACTTCATGCTATTGCTAGCTAGGTGAAATATTTTGTGGTAGCTATGTTTAAAATGAATGTATTTTTGAACGTATTGTTCGTCAAATATTTGAATGAATCGTCAACCGCAGGTGTGTCTGCACACGTTATAGCATAACAGCTGTAGCTGCGTTAGTTTACACTACAGACTTGGGTAGGTTATGTTGTGGCGTAACAAGCTAGTTACGCCACACTGCAAAGGGAGCCGAAAGGCACGCGTACACACACGCCGACTGGCGTCAAGTCTGGAACAGGATACGTTATGACTGCTATCAAGAAAATACGTAGCTTTGGAATATACTTAACTTTATTCTTTGTTGTTTTACAAAGTTCTTCTTGAGACATTTATACGATAACTCTAAAACTAGGTAAGGCTAATGGCACCTTGCTAGGTCGTAGCCATGGACTTAGCAGAAGGCTATTCTAACTGTCTCTCGGCAAATGAGAGGAAGGCTTCGTCCGTATTGTCGCTAGCAATGTCGTCCGTACAACTGGGCGAGTGCTATATCGTATCTCGAGACCTGCCTTGTGGTGGCGCTAGGTCTGCGATCACACAGTGGCGACACGCGGGTCCGACATGTAGTAAATGGACCGCGGCCGATTTAAGCTACCACCTAGCAAGTGTGGTGTCTGACGGTGACACCACATTCCTCCCCCGCAAATCAGCGAACGGTCGTGTTATAAGGCTTCCGTCCACCGTGGGGAGGACCCCATGTTGACGTATGCGATGAGGTGGGGAGCTTAACAACAGGCGAGGCTGTGCCACCCGCACCCGGCCATTCGGTCCGAGGGGAGCTAGGAAACGCCTGAAAACCTAGTCCAGGGTGCATGTCAACATGCGGTGTATGCGCCCGTAAAGAGACAGGAGGGGCCGAAGGGTCGACCTCCATTGCGTCGGGGTACCCGACGCGCGAAGACGCCATGTGGTCCGGAGCGGGCAAGAGTTCCATGGCGGAGGACGGCTGGGCACGGGAAGCGATCGGCGGCGCGTGACCCAGGGAGGCGCTTGGCGGCTGCAGCGAAGCGTCGAATGCGGGCGGCGCCGGCGGGAGAACAGGCGGCGGCGGCGGCGGCTGTGGCGGCGCGTCGCCATGGGGCAAAATGGAAGGCATCGTCGGTAACACCTGGGGATGAGGCAAGCCAGTAGATGGGTCCCCAGGGCGCTGACCGGACGGCACCGTCGCTGAAAGCAGACGGGGAGCGGCAGAATCCGTGCGACGGCAGAGGCGCAGCTGATTGAGATGCCGACGCACCTCACCAGAGGCCCCCAAAACCAAATACATTGCGCGGCTGAGGCAGCGAAGAATGCGCCCTGCGAGCCAACGCCGTGAACCTCGATAGTTGCGATAAAATACAACGTCGCCTGGAGCAAAAGCAGGAGTCTGCCGCTGCACAGGAAGTTGAAGCGGCGGATGCAGCAAAGACATCAAGGTTCGATGCGGACGACCGTGGAGCAACTCAGCCGGCGAGCGACCATCGCGGGGCTGAGAGCGATACGAAGACAAAAAGAGCAACAACGCGTCCTCCCTAGAATGCGACTCTTTCAACTTCAACATCTGTGACTTGAACGTTCGGACCAATCGTTCAGCGGCACCGTTTGACTGAGGCGAAAATGGCGCGGATGTCAGATGTTGAATACCATTGGCCTGGCAGAACGACTGAAATTCTGCGGACATGAATTGTGGGCCATTGTCGGAAACAATAGTCTGCGGAAGACCTTCAATGCGAAAGATAGCAGACAATGCTTGGATGGTGGCGGAGGACGTCGTGGAAGACATCCGGACAACAAAAGGAAAATTACTGAAGGCATCGACCAGAACCAACCATCGAGCATTCTAGAATGGACCAGCAAAATCAATGTGCAAGCGTTGCCAAGGGGAAGTGGCTTTTGGCCATGCAAAGACTTTCCGCGGCGGCGCGGATTGTTGTTCGGCACACGTCATGCAAGAAGAACACATATTCGTAATCGCGGCATCGATTCCGAACCAAGTACAGTGCTGATGAGCAAGTTGTTTCGTTCGCACTATACCCCAATGTCCTTGGTGAAGAAGCCGTAAAACAGAGGACTGTAACGAACGTGTGACCACTACTCTGGACTGATCATTATCAGAACGCAACAACAAAACACCACGTCGAACAAAAAGTCTCTCCTTGTGAGCAAAAAATCGGCGAACCAATGGATCCTCGATCCGAGACTTTGACAATGGCCATTGCGTAGCAACAAAACGCAAAACGGTAGCAAGGACAGGGTCAGCAGCTGTGGCTGTAGCGACACGACGAAAATCAATCGGAAACGATTCGGCCACTTCATCGGTTTCCGAATCAATGAACATGCAAGCAAGTTCGGAAGAATCGAATGCTTTATCCTCAGCAACAGGCAAACGGGACAACGCATCGGCGTTTCCATGCTTAGCAGTGGACCGATACAAGATATCGTAGCGGTACTGCGAGAGGAAAATAGACCAGCGAATGAATTTCTGTGCTGTACGCGGAGGTACAGGCTTGTTCGGATGAAAAAGCGACGTCAAAGGTTTGTGGTCTGTGATGATGGTAAAGTGACGACCATACAAGAAATCATGGAACTTAGTAACACCAAACACGAGAGCCAAAGCTTCTTTCTCTATCTGTGAGTAATTTCTTTCCGCAGATGAGAGCAATTTTGACGCAAAGGCAATAGGGCGATCATGCGAGCCAACTTTGTGCGCAAGCACAGCACCGATCCCGAAATCCGATGCATCTACCATCAACAAAAGGGGTTTCTGGGGATCGAATGGCGTAAGGCAAGTATTTGAAAGCAACGCCAATTTCAACTGGCGAAAGGCGCGTTCGCAGTCCGTCGTCCAGACGAACGGAACACCTGTACGGCGTAAGCGATGAAGCGGAGCTGAAAGAGAAAAGGCATTGCGCACATGCACTCACACCTTGTGATGCTAAATCGTTCAATGTTCTTGCGACCTCATCACGCAATGCGTGGGGAACATTGCGCGCTCTGAAAAAGTTCGGTTGCGCGTTGACGTTCAGTTCCAAATGTGCTTCATAGTTCTTAGCGCAACCAAGGTCCGGTGCAAAAATGTCTGCAAATTCTTCACACAAACGAGAAACACTGTCTGAAGGCACAGTTTGATTCACTGATAGGACCTGATTTACAATAGACATATTAAACAATTGAAATAAATCTAAACCAAACAAGTTCACTGCAGAAGAAGAACGAAGAACGTAAAATGACACAAGTTTGGTTTGTCCTTTATATGTTGCAAGAAGAGTGCACTGTCCTAACACAGGGATGAGCTGTCCTGAATAACTTTTTAACTGAACATGTGTGGCACGCAACGGAGGTTTGCCCAGTTGTTTGTACGTGTCGTGATTGAGCAATGAAACTGCAGCTCCGGTATCGAGCTGGAATGGTATGACCTTGCCATTAAAGTCCAAATCTACAAAAAGTTCATTGTCCTGCTGACGACAAGAGCGACTGTTTTGTGCAATTTGAACAGACACTTGTACAGAATCACTTGCTAATTGACGTGATTTCCGGCGACGTCGACGCACAGTTTTTGTGGGACGAATACAGTCACTGTGAGAGAAAGTGGCACTGGACGAAGCGGAATTAACTACATGGATGTCCATGAGCGAAGGTCCACAAGCCTGAGTGTCCTCAGTTCGATTCCGGCGCGAAGCAAAGGGCCGGGAATGGTTGTGATTGTCTGATCTGAGCTTTTTCTGGCAAACACTTTGAACATGTCCTTTCCTATTGCAGAAAAAGCAAATAGCTTGGCGTGACGGGCAATGTTCACGCGAATGTCGAGTAGCACACTGCGGGCATGATTTCACTGCATTTGTGTGCTGGCGTGGCACACCTGGTTTAGAGCGCGGCGGCAGCTGCATTGAAGTGCGCGAGGGCAGGTTACCGGGCCGCGCAGTGCGTCCAGCGGGCCGGTTAATGTTACACACTGCTGGCGAAGTTTCAAAAGACTCCTGACCACAGTCAAGTGTGTCTTGTCTATCCAATATGTCTATCACTTGTTGAAGGGAGGGATTAACGAGTTTCAAAATTTGCTCCCGTATGCGAACATCGGAAACGTTCTGTGCAATTGCATCACGCACCATTGTATCTGAAAAGAAAGGCCACAGTCACAGTCAAAGGCACAGTCCCTTGTAAGGCCTTGCAAAGTTGCAACCCACTCCCTATTAGTTTGACCGGCCGTACGTTTTGTACAAAGAAACGTATACCGTTTTGCAACCATATTAACTGTTTCTTTAAAATAGGCGTCCAATGCCGACAAAATTTCATCGTAGGACAGAGTTGCTACGTCGCGTCGCGGAAACAATTTCACTATCACACGGTAGGTGGACACACCGACACAAGAAAGCAAAAACGGCTGCCGGTCATTACCTTGAATTCTGTAGGCGGCTAGATGAAAGCCAAACTGTCGGGACCATTCTGGCCACGATTCGTGCGCCGCATCAAAACTGCGAAACGGCGGTGCAACTGCATGTTGTGGCTGCGGTAGCGGTGAAGCGGCGGCTGCCGCATCGGTGTGCAGCGTACGTTGACCCTGGACGAGCTGTCCAAGGGCATCCAATAACGCCTGCGTCTGCTGATTCTGCAAGCGATAAGATTCGGACAGTACATCTGGCGAAGCCATGACACAAGTAAATGTAAACAATCAGAAAGAACACTTCTCTCGTCGCCAATCTGTTGTGGCGTAACAAGCTAGTTACGCCACACTGCGAAGGGAGCCGAAAGGCACGCGTACACACACGCTGACTGGCGTCAAGTCTGGAACAGGATACGTTATGACTGCTATCAAGAAAATACGTAGCTTTGGAATATACTTAACTTTATTCTTTGTTGTTTTACAAAGTTCTTCTTGAGACATTTATACGATAACTCTAAAACTAGGTAAGGCTAATGGCGCCTTGCTAGGTCGTAGCCATGGACTTAGCAGAAGGCTATTCTAACTGTCTCTCGGCAAATGAGAGGAAGGCTTCGTCCATATTGTCGCTAGCAATGTCGTCCGTACAACTGAGCGAGTGCTATATCGTATCTCGAGACCTGCCTTGTGGTGGCGCTAGGTCTGTGATCACACAGTGGCGACACGCGGGTCCGACATGTACTAAATGGACCGCGGCCGATTTAAGCTACCACCTAGCAAGTGTGGTGTCTGACGGTGACACCTCAGGTTAGGTGTAACTTTTGATCCTTCAAGGGGTGATTGTGGCCTTGGGGCCCGGGGCTGTACCAGCCGCGGCTCGGATCTATGGGCCAACCAGACTGGCCGAGGCGAGACGGAAGTGAGCGAGCTGGCAGTGGCGATGGTGGGCCAACAGCCCGGGACGAGCCAGCATGGCTGCGCTGCATGCCTCTGCCTCTGCCACTCCGTTTCTCGTAAATATGTTTACCTCCTCTCCTGGCGTCAGTATAAGAGCGGCAAGCAGAAATACGCTTCAGGTCCCCCTCATCTGACCAGGCCCATCCCTCCTCCCCCCCCCCTCCATCTGCCCTAGGCTATGGCGTGTCCTCTTTGTGCCCACATTTTAGTGCAGTGTTTCAGTGAGTGTACAGTGTTGTGTGTCTTTTCTGAAGTGTTGCGAACGGCCATCATACTGTCGCTGGGTATGCTTTTATATCTCTTGCGAACAGAAACCAGACTGTCGCCATGTTTTTAATTGTGTGTCTACTATGTTACCTGTCTGCATCCTGTGTATTTTATTCGCTTTGCCCACCATTTGCTTTATGTTTTAACTTTCCACAATTTTCCACCGTTTGACTATTTAAGTCCCCGTTTTATCGCCTGCTTTTATTGTTTCTTAACTTCTTCGTACGTTTTAAAAAGTCTATAGGCTGCAGAGCAGGGAATAAACTGCTGCCAGCCCGCCCCCTCCGGGGGGAATCGAAATACAATAAAGGAAAAAAAATACGCATCAGGCTGTCTGCCGTAATGGCTCACTGGGAGAGGTCTGTTCGAGATACAGTCATCGCTCTCATTGAAGAAGGAGGACGTTCCATCAGAGAAGCTGGCAGACGGTGTGGCGTACCACACACCCCTGCAACGATATGGTGGAGGATCTGCCTTGAAAGAGGCACCACCAACAGGGCTCCTGGCTCAGGCAGGAAGAGAGTGAGCTCACAGCAGGAAGACAGGGTCCTATTGTCCAGGAGCAGAGAAAATCCCTTTCTGAACGCGAAGCAGTTGCGGCGGGAGACCAACTTCCCCGGCTGCAGTGACACGATTCGCCGAAGGCTGAGGGACGCTGGACTGCATGAACAACGATCCGCCGTGAAACAAGAGCTCAGCGAAAACGTTTTATACCGGCTAGAATTTGCGGAGCTTCATCTGAGGGCGTCGTGGGACAACGTCATTTTCACCGATGGGAAGGTGTTTTCCACCAGTAACGACGGTCCACGAATCGTTTACAGGCCGCAAGGGACTCGCCATCGACGCGAATATGTAACCACGATGAGAAGAAGTGGCCGGCTATCTGTTACCTGCTGGGGTTGGATTTCTGCGAGATGAGCGGGAATTCTTTACAGGATAGAAGGAACTGTGGACAGCGTGCAGTGTGTCCACATATTGGAAAACGTGATGCTTCCGTCAGTGCGAATGCTGTACGCAGAAGGGGACGTCACATTGCAAGAGGACCATTCTCCCATTCACAAGTCTGCATTTGTTCAGCAGCGGCTCTCTTCGATTGCCGTCAACATTTTGGAACACGTATTATGTTCGACTATAATGACTTTTCTGGAGACTAGAAATCTACTCTGTAGGAATCAGCATGGATTTTGAAAAAGACGGTCGTGTGAAACCCAGCTCGCGCTATTCGTCCACGAGACTCAGAGGGCCATAGACACGGGTTCACAGGTAGATGCCGTGTTTCTTGACTTCCGCAAGGCGTTCGATACAGTTCCCCACAGTCGTTTAATGAACAACGTAAGAGCGTATGGACTATCAGACCAATTGTGTGATTGGATTGAAGAGCTCCTAGATAACAGAACGCAGCATGTCATTCTCAATGGAGAGAAGTCTTCCGAAGTAAGAGTGATTTCAGGTGTGCCGCAGGGGAGTGTCATAGGACCGTTGCTATTCACAATATACATAAATGACCTTGTGGATGACATCGGAAGTTCACTGAGGCTTTTTGCAGATGATGCTGTGGTGTATCGAGAGTTTGTAACAATGGAAAATTGTACTGAAATGCAGGAGGATCTGCAGCGAATTGACGCATGCTGCAGGGAATGGCAATTCAATCTCAATGTAGACAAGTGTAATGTGCTGCGAATACATAGAAAGATAGATCCCTTATCATTTAGCTACACAGTAGCAGGTCAGCAACTGGAAGCAGTTAATTCCATAAATTATCTGGGAGTACGCATTAGGAGTGATTTAAAATGGAATGATCATATAAAGTTGATCGTTGGTAAAGCAGATGCCAGACTGAGATTCATTGGAAGAATCCTAAGGAAATGCAATCCGAAAACAAAGGAAGTAGGTTACAGTACGCTTGTTCGCCCACTGCTTGAATACTCCTCAGCAGTGTGGGACCCGCACCAGATAGGGTCGATAGAAGAGATAGAGAAGATCCAACGGAGAGCAACGCGCTTCGTTACAGGATCACTTAGTAATCGCGAAAGCGTTACGGAGATGATAGATAAACTCCAGTGGACGACTCTGTAGGAAATACGCTCAGTAACTCGGTACTTGCTCTTGTTAAAGTTTCGAGAACATACCTTCACCGAAGAGTCAAGCATTATATTCCTCCCTCCTACGTATACCTCGCGAAGAGACCATGAGGATAAAATCAGAGAGATTAGAGCCCACACAGAAGCATACCGACAATCCTTCTTTCCACGAACAATACGAGACTGGAATAGAAGGGAGAACCGATAGAGATACTCAAGGTACCATCCGCCACACACCGTCAGGTGGCTTGCGAAGTATGGAAGTAGAACATCATGGACTGGCCGCCACGGGCGGCTGATATGAACCCCATGGAAAACATGTGGGCTGAGGTCGCCAGAACATTAACAGAGAACTGGCCACGAAACCTACCAACTACTGTGGACGTTCTTTGGGACTGCGTCCTTGAAGCCTGGGAGGAAGTTGCTTCTTCAGGCTGTTACGTCCGACGGCTTATACATTCTATGCCAAGACTCATGATAGAAGCACAAAATAATGAAGAATTCTGGATAAAATATTAGAGCCCTTAAAATGTTTTGTTATGTCTTCTTTTTCGTCAGTTTTCCTCATTGGAGGGTAGTGGAAGATCGCGTGGCAACTGAAAAAATACAATATGGATCAGTTTTCCTTTGAGTTGCCTTTTTAATTCTAGTGGGTTTCTTTTGAATATACAGTTTGTTAAATATTCTATTTTGATTTCATTTATACCCTGTCTAGATACTTTCAAACTAATCAGCGTAGATGGACTCTCTCACAATAGTTTTTGTTATTTCAAATACATCTCTCTCTTGCCCTCCATCCATGAATACACCCTCCGTCCTCCACACAATAGGCAAACGATTTTATATTGTGTCTACTCGTTGTTAATATCTCCTTTGTTCTCTCTCACACACTCTCTCTCCTCCCTCTCTCTCTCTGACACTCTCGCCGCAAGTGCCCTTCTATTCCATTCCCCCAAAACTTTATAAACAAATCTAGCGGTTTCCATTGACACTACATTTTCTCTTTTAATTTTTGCTGTCTTTACTCTCTATCAATCTTCTCAACACCTATGACACCGTATTCTTTGATCTCCCCTTCCCTATAACCCATTCTTCGTTCTGAAAACAGTCCTTCCTTATCTCTCGGTCCTAAGATAAAACGAACTGTGGCACACATCTAATACCCAATACTTTGCAAGCATTTTACCACTTCTAACCATTCCCAGATCCCGCCCTCCTTCCTGTTACCGTCCCTTGACATCTGAATTTACATCGAAATGAATACTCTGTAATTCATAATTATGTGCTTGGCAAGGGGTTCTGTGGTCTGGTGGATTAATCTTGTATTGACGTGTAAAACGTGTAGGTTCACATCTCACGTCAGGCATAGATTTTTAACACACACAAGTAACTCTCCTTCACCCCCTAGTAACGCCAAGTGCAGAACGCCAGTAAGCTCCGTAGTTCAATATGCGCAGTAAAGATAACACCCCTTCGCTGCCGACTGGGGCAGAGCGGCATTCGTTTGAGCTGTGACAGATGGAGAAACCTCGGAAGGCAGAGATTCTGTCACCAGCAAGCCACCGTAAACTAGAAAACGTATGAACCAATGGCCACGTAAGTTCACAAGGCTCTTACTTTATTTGAAACTGAGACGTTCAAAATTGTGGTGCTGGACTGGGGTTCGAATTCGATTTCACTGTGTTTCCCAAGATTGCAAACTCTTCTAGGCCTCCTCGAAAGGCACCTATCTGGTTTCGAATCCTGATCAGCACAAAATATTCATTATTTCATTTCAAGCCCTAGCATGTGCACTCCGAACTACTAGTGAAAACTAGTTGCATTTTCAACGTCTCTCCATGCGTTGTTAGCTGTAACGTGTTCGTTTCAACTCACAGCCACATGACGAGCTTTTTATCACAACATTACAAGATGAAACGTTTTCTTACATCTTTTCAAGTTCAAACATTGCTCTCCATCCTACTGGCGAAAACGGATTTGGGTTTGACGTATTGTTCGTTGTGATCACCAACGACGATATGTTGTGGTTCAAAATGGTTCAAATGGCTCTGAGCACTATGGGACTTAACTTCTGAGGTCATCAGTCCCCTAAAACTTAGAACTACTTAAACCTAACTAACCTGAGGGCATTACACACATCCATGCCCGAGGCAGGATTCGAACCTGCGAACGTAGCGCTCGCGCGGTTCCAAACTGTAGTTCCTAGAACCGCTCGGCCATCCCGGCCGGCGATATGTTGTGGATTCAACTTCTAGCCAGCAGAGTATTTTCCATCACATCATTGAGAGTACAAACATGCCACTCCTAGTTATTATTGGAAAAGAATTTGATAGTTAAAGTGTCTTCATGACCACGTGTGCGGGGTTTGAATTCCATTCAGCACAGAACTTTTCGTCGCCTGATGTCTAGCTAAACATGCACACATCTCGCTACTGGTGAAGCAACAATAGCTATTTATCGTCTGTTCCTGACTAGAAAACGAAGGCGCTAGATGCTGGGTTCGAATCCCAGTCAGGCAAAAACTATTCTATCGTCATTTAATGTTGCAGGATCTCGCTATTGGTGAAAACATTTGATATTTAATTTCTCATTTTACGTACTTCGTTAATAATCCGATTAGGTGCTGCGTTCGCATCCCTGTCACATGATGGCATTTCAATTTTAAACATGAGCATACCTTGTTCCTTGTGAATGATACCATATTAAACGACGTTGGGGGCAGTTCCCAGGAAGGTAACTGTTATGACAGGATTGCCAATTCAGTACAAACATTTTTGTCTTTTATTTTCAGGATCAAAATTGATAACTGATACTGGTGCAAACGTCTATTCTTCACGCCTCTTTATGCCTAGTGATCGGGTCTCAATAAGGCACAAAAAAAGCTTAGCTTAGTTAGCAATGGCTATAGGTGCTGGGTTTGAATCCAGGTGCAGAACGACGACGTTGATCATGTCATTTAAAGTTCAAATTTGTGTACACTTAGCTATTGATGTGTTACGAGAACAATGATATTACTGGTGATTCGCTGTTAATGTTGAGATTTCTGTAGAGTATTTGTTGCCGTTAATCACTTTTTTTACTGGTTCGTCCAATATCCAGTTTCTAGAACCACTCGCCCTTGAGCGACGTTCAGCATGTGGATGGAAAACCTTTTCGAGAGTGAAAAACTTTTTTCCAATTGCGGTACAGCTTTGTAACTCCATATATTGTCTCAAGTATTTAATTTTGACTAAGGATTACTGTACGATGTATGTAAAATAATCCGTTTTCTCAGAACTTTTGGAATGTCACTTGTTGTAAATAAGGTTAGTTTATGAGTGTTATGGGGTGTCTCATCGCTAAGAACGTGTTTTCGAGTATATATTGTATGACGATATTAGTTGACACTTAGACTGACTGCCATAAAGATCTTTGGTCTCTAGCAGTCTCTTGCAGTACCCATTGTGTGTAGTCAAAAGACTGTATCCCACGGAGTTTTGGTGTTTAGAGGACCTGCAACACAGCTACGTTATGTTGGTTGTATTTGGCAGTGACCCACTTTTTTTGCTGTCAACTGCACATTCGCACGTTCTAGCTCTAGATGGGCCAATCGGTCCCTACCGACCGCAGTGTTATTCTCTGGAGGTAGCGTATTAGGATGCGGTATGGAAAGGTACGTGATCTGCACACCCCTCTCCTCAGTCGGCCTCAGGAGAGTGAGTGCATCCGGTACCAGTCCTCCCACCAAGGATAAATTTGTGGCAGTAACGGGAATCGAACCTGGAGCCCAGCATGGCAGTCAGCCGCACTGACCTCTCAGCTGCACAGGCGGACGAAAAAAAATCTCTAATTCACTTACACATAATGTGGTCAACTCGGTAGATCGCGTGTGCTTTCATAGGTGTAAACGTCCTGAACGCAATGTTGTCTACTCTTTGTCATCATCTGGTGGTTATGATGATGATAAGAGGCACGCATAATTTTGTACCCAATCTTGATTTATTAATATCTAGGTTTTACCAACAGCCGAAAGAAACTTCTATTGGTGAAGGTGACATGCGTGGAATTGCTTTAATCAGCAATAGTTTATTTACATAATTAATCCCATTTATTCAGTTCCATCTAGCATTAACTGTAGTGGCATGACCCGATAGCGAATCAGCCATTTCAGAGCATCTGAGCTGAATATGTCTGCCTAATCTGTGCTAGGAAGCCGCGCGGGATTAGCCGAGCGGTCTCAGGCGCTGCAGGCATGGACTGTGCGGCTGGTCCCGGCGGAGGTTCGAGTCCTCCATCGGGCATGGGTGTGTGCGTTTATCCTTAGGATAATTTACGTTAAGTAATGTGTAAGCTTAGGGACTGATGACCTTCGCAGTTAAGTCCCATAAGATTTCACACACATCTGAACATTTTTTGTGGTAGGAAAGTTCGCAAATTGTTCACACTCACATTGTTAAGCGTTCACCATTATTTAACTAAACTCAGTGCCTGCTGTGGTGACATCTAGAGACATTATCGGCGCCCACACTACAGTACGTCATGACCCAAGTGCAACTGTAACCTGAACTGACTCGCTAAACTGCCTTCCCATAGCCTGTCTGAAGCATTTTCCCAACATATCTCTTGCTAATGGACCTCTATTCTCCATGTCTTTACACATATAATTATCTGATAATATTATTCTGGAAACATGACAATAGCATCATTGGTTGAGTACTGATGCGCCGATCGAAACCAAATCTTAATTACAATAATTAAAAATATCACGAACCCTAAATTATAAATATAGGAAATTATGACAAATAATCCTAACACAGAAAATGGTACAATAATTAATATACACCTCCGTCCAGAGAGTTCCGAGACTGGTTTTATTCGTGGTGTGTAAGCGAACTCACCGCAGTAGCGTGCCAGCTTGAACTATGTGAGTTAACGAGCATTGCGCTCTCATTTAAATATATGGCCGAAAGAGTCGGCCTACAGGAATTGTGAAACGAATCCTATCGCCGAGGACCGTGTGCCACATAAGGCGCAGATTCACCACGAGATGGGGAAATTCACAGGCGCCTATTGTCTATTGAGACCTAAGCGCTGTAGCGTGCGGGCGAGACAGACGAGAATCTACGTCATAGGAAAACCCGGTGGAATCCGTTTGTGACCGAGGAGACGTAGCAGTGTTAAATATGGCGGACCTAATATCGGCTATAAAGGGAAGCATTTATGGGAACTATTTAATTCTGTACTAATGTGGGGAATGAAGCCACAGTAATTTTAATTCACCATCCTCCATAAATTTTCATGGTGATCCCAATAAAACTTGAATATTGATCTTTTCTGTAATAGTTTAAGTTTTACTGTTAAAGTGCTTGTAACAAAGACCTGAATGCTAAAAAACGAACGCTTTGGTCGATCTTAACGATGGGCATTTCATATAGAAGCGCATCATTAAAATGACAAATGTTGTATAAATCAACTCTGTATCTTCATTTGTTTAAAAGATATAGTAAATTTAAATTATCAGTATTTTCAGTTAAGCATCAGATCATCGTTTCCTTAACACAAAACACATTGAACGATGACAGCATGACACCTTATTGAACCATCGGGTGATAGAATATTTGTTGTAAAGTGTAGTGCTTAATAGCTACCTTTCTTCTTCATTTACTTATCAAAAAGCACATTGGTTCAAGGCTACTGGCCGTGATTTTCAAAGTTAGGAAGGAAATTGTACTGGTTTTATGTAAAAGAATTTAGCAGTGGCTATTGCTGTTACTTTATTTAGAACGTGGAAGTGGTCAAGCTTTGATTATTTAAATAAATTAAAATGTAAAATAATGTAGAATACGCTGTAGCCAATCAAATGGACGGCTTCAGGAAAGGGAACTGCACTAGTTAGTTCTGTGAGAATGATCGGCGCGCGGGAAAACGCGGCCGGGAACGGGCAGAGGACAGTGCTCGAAAGTGGACAGTTCAGCTGGAGACACCAAAGGGTACAGTTCAGATGCAGACGCGAAAGCAGACGGTCGGTCTTTAGGCAGCTAGGAAGTGAAACGACTTAGAAAATTTCGCGTTGTGTGGTATCACGGGACTTAGTCTCTGAGCGGTAAGCAGCCGCGCGCCTGGTGTGAATTAACTTTTCGCATAGTCAACGAGGTGAAGTATTGGACTTGTAATTCGAGATGAGATTGTGAACGATCGAGCTGTGTCAAATGGATATGCGCTCGAGTGTAATAATAATTCTAAATACGGCCGCTTTAGCTATTAGTTTGCTTTCTGAATAAACATTATTCTAACCAAATCACAACTGTGTGTCCTACATCATTTATGGGTCGTTAATTTAGTTCCCGTTATCACTATTACTGTTATTATACCTTATATTAACTTTGTGTTTCACAAACTTGCCATCAGCCAGACAATTTAACAAAAGGGTCACAAGTGTCTAATTTAAGGAGTGTAATGCGACACGTGCGGTTCAACCCCTAGGCGAGTTTGAGCCTAGTCATTTCGACGAAGAGAAACCGCATGTGCGCCCGAACATCTTTGGGATGTTAGCTCGCAGCTAACAACTGTAAACAACAAATGTGCATTCAAGCAGTGAGTTGTTAGCAGGCAGTGTTTAGTAGTGGACATACAGTGTCAACATTGTTTTGTCACAAATCGCAATGGAGCAACATCAGTAAATCAAGTGGTCAGGATTCTCCAGAATGTCTTGAAGAAATGAAAAGTGTGTGTAAAGTCTGTTCCAGACACCTTGACTGCTGCACCAAAACAATGTTACGTGAACGTCCACCTTCACTTGACTGAAACGCAAAACATGAAAAATTCATCTCTGAAAAAAAAAATCACCACACGTGATGAGACTTGGTGTTATCAATACGAATCTACCACAAAACGTCAACAAAGTTCAGACATTCATGTGAAATTTCAACGCCCAATCTCGAAACTTCATTTCATGGTTTCCTGACTGAAGAGCGTGCTCTGAGACACTTGATTTATCTACTTTCCCTAGCTGTAAAAAGATTTTTGTGTTGCTTCAAACATGTACTCAAACTTTGCTTCGAGATTCCAATGGAGACCCTACTATACGAGTAGAATGGGTGTATTGACGTTAGCACACAATTCAAATGGCCGCAGCTAATCGGCGCTGCAGTCGCTGAAATACAAGATGGCAAGGGCGGGGAAGGGTGGGGAGAGAGGGTTAGGGGGTGAATTACAAAAATCCAAGGTAACAGTGGCAGGAAATGTAAAAGATTCAAGATGCCAGTAGCTGCAGTAGCTGAAAATTTAAAAAGAAATCCGAGATGGCGGAACAAGACCAGTTATGTAAAGTCTTAAATAATAGAAAATTCAAAAAAACATCCAACATGGTGAATTAGCCCAGTTGTGATTTTTAAGCCGTTTGACGTTTCTGTCCAAGGTGCAGTCATGTTCAAAAGTATCCGAATGATCTGAATTTTTACGACACATTCAAAAGTATTTGATTTTTTACCAAACATGCGTGAACCCAATTACTATACAATATTCCCACGAGCGAGCGCGCACTCACGCACGCACTCACACACGCACGCACACACACACACACACACACACACACACACACACACACACACACATTTAGATCTCCCGATCAGAGCCCCATACTTTTAGCAACCATTACAATGAGACAATCACATCCCAGTTTTTTACCAGTCATTAAAATGAAACAGCCTAACCCTATCTATGTTGCCTATACCTCCCCCTTGTCAACAAGCATACTTCGATTATTGTATCATACCTGGTGCAAGTCGCAATGGAACGCGAAAGTTTTATGTTTATACCTCCAAACTGTGTGTCTTGTTTATCAAAATACATGTCCCACCACTGTCAATCTAACTTATAGTTCAAGCTGCACTTACCAACAGGAATATTTCGCTTTTTATACCACACTTTCTGCAAGGTACAGTGCAATGCTAAAATTGAATATTATCAGATCTTAAGTGTCTGTCTTATTTATCAAAGTACATATGACACTACTACTGATCAGACTCACAGGTTAAGCTGCTCTTGTCAATGAACGTACTCCGTCTTCAGGCTACAAGTCGACCGCCGTGTCATCGTCAGTGGAGGATACGGATAGGAGGGGCGTGGGGGGTCAGCACACCTCTCTCTCGGTCGTTATGATGGTATTCTTGACCGAAGCCCCTACTATTCGGTCGAGTAGCTCCTCAATTGGCATCACGAGGCTGAGTGCACCCCGAAAAATGGAAACCGTGCAGGGCGGCCTGGATGGCCACCCAATCAAGTGCCGACCACGCCCGACATCGCTTAACTTCGGTGATCTCACGGGAACCGGTGTATCCACTGCGGCAAGGCCGTTGCCCATCAATGAACGTAGTTTGATTATTGTACCACACTTTTGGAGGCTACAATTGAGCCTTTAATTAAATATGTCCACACATAAATTGTCTGCATTATATTCTGTAAATGGAAAAAACACTTTAGCTAGAATAATATGCTTTGTAGCGACGAGGGATCGATTCAGGGTCTGTTTCCGAAATATGGGCGCCTGCTTGCACTGTAAGCTCAGCACTTGTGCCATGCAGCGCCTCTGCAAGATGGGCAGGATGCTGGGATGATCACCGGCGTTTCCAGACAGTTCAGAGGCGCTTGACCGGCCGCGTATGTGATCTCCACCACAAGACCAGCCCGGGCGCATACAAATATGGCTGTCTGGTCAGGCCGATCGTGGTCAAGCAGCTGGGAAACGCTGCCGCATGCAGTCTCTGTTAGTCAGAGCCTTGGAGTTTACGTGTTAACTACGATGCATATGCCACCGCCTCCATGGGCTCCGAACCGATGACCGCTGCCTGACTGTCCACGTGCCCAGGCCCTTGGCAGCCATTGCTCTGCCGCCACCTCTACAGGACAGCTCGCTGATCTGCCACTGCCTCCTGTTCTGAGGCAAGAACGGACGGGCATCCAGCTCAGTGACCACTGCAACGCGAGAAGACGTTGCTGGCTGCCTTGTATCAGTAGTAAAGCCACGACCAGTGCTCCAGCTGCCGCAGCCAAGGCAGTACATCCCCTTGTAATCAGTTTGCCTCGCAGCAGCGTGCAAAACTTCGCTAGCAGCCTGCCCTGTCCGCCACACTGAATTTTGCCAAACTGCGTCAGAGGCGAGAGTGCACCCGAATGACTCTTCGGATTTACTGGGTTAAGAAAGAACTTTTTATATTCGCCAACTGTCTGTCTCCAGCTTTCCACAACGTCACTACTGTCTCCAAGTCGTCACAAGATCCCTCAATGCCCTAGGGTGGGATTACCCATGCTTCCCAAAAACATGGACATTCGCTCTTCCGTCATCTTTAGTGCTCACTGCACCTTTCACCCGCTTCGTTTTGGCACCCAACTCAGGGCCCCACCGCGGCGCTCCATTTTGACACCTTACAGGGAACGTGAATGCCGCCGTCCATCTTGCTACCCCCTGTATTCTGGAACCAGTGGGGGAAGAGTTTCCCCTAACAGAAAGCCATGCTTCATTCTGATGACAGCAGACTTCAATGGCCACTCCGGCCGGCAACCATTTGGGACTGCAACATATGTGAGTAGCAGTGAAGACTTTTATATTTCACTCGTGGTGTCCATATTGTCTGGAAGCGTTGAATCTTCTTTATTCTTGGTTTCTTCTATCCTTGTTTCTCACAATGTATAGTTTACACTCGCTTTTATTTATATAAGGCCCGAGAGTAGAACCACTTACTCAGGTAACATATACGCAAACTGATTTATCGGGTCACACAGTCCCGTCCACGAAATCGCACAAAATAATTTCTTGGGCTTGCTACAGCAAACGTTATAAGACAAGCTATTACCGTGAGTATACCTGGCTGCGACACAAGGAATCATGGACACCGAGAGAACTCACGAATAGACCAAAGTAACCGTACTTTTCATGTAAATAACAATTTTGTAAAGTAGAGCGAGTACTATAAATAGTAAAATTTAGGTAAGAGATTAGAGGAGCTTTTACATTAGACATATGTTACATGGAATATGTGAATTATTGGAACCCAACGTGTTTAGTAATAAGGTAGAGGTAATCAGCGGTAGTCAAGTGCTCACCAGTTAGAGCATGGGCTATAAGTTGCAGCGGAATCGGATGGTTCACATTTCCTGCGACATTGACCCAAGTCACCAATATACTGAGGCACCATACAGCTGCGAGACCAGTCACTGACACTGATGAGGTAAATTAAACTACACCATGTTTGCTAGAACACAGCGCATATGATAAGAGACAACCAGCCAAAGAAATCGGCAGAGTTTTGAAGCTGCGGAAAAACATTTCGGGTACTACAGGAACTTTTATGGACTTTTGGAAAGGTGTGTTATGGGCACAGGGGGGTAACTGAAAAGCGATTGTGACCAAGGAAATAAACCCCTGCTATCATTGAGCTCATAATGTAGGGTCATTAGAATACGAGGGTCGTTCTATAAGTAATGCCCCACTTTTTGTTCTCAGAACATATTTATTGTTAAGAGTCAGAATTTGGCGACAATATACAGCATCATGTCTTATCCATCTCATATTTTTCTACATAGTCCCCACCACGTTCTATGGCCGTACACCTACGTTGTGGAAGAGCATGTATTCCCTGCTGGTAAAAGCTCTCGTCCTGTTAGCGTGGCCATGTTTTCACTACATGACTGACACTCTCGTCATATTCAAAGTGTGTTCCCCATAGAGAATCTTTAAGCGGCCCAAAGAGATGGAAGTTCGAGGGTGCCAGGTCTGGACTATAAGGTGGATGAGGCAATGATGTCCAACCCAATTTGTCGATATGTTCCCGGGTTCTCAGACTTTTGTGTGGGTGACAATTGTCGAGTTTGATGCGCCGGTCGGCACGAATAATAGCATCCGCACAATTCAGCATGTTTGGAGCAGTGGCTGTGGCAGGACGTCCAGAGTGTGGCTGATCATAGAGTTCCATTTCTGCATTTCCTGAGGCTGTAACTTTCTTTCCTCATCGCCTAACTGCTCTCCTATTAACTGCAGGATCGTCATACACTTCACACAAACGTTTATTGATGTTTACCACGGTTTCTTTTTCTGCACACAAGAATTCAATAACAGCACGCTGCTAGTAACGTGAATCGTACGTAGACGCCATTCTGACGCTGTACTACGGCTCTGCCATCTGCCTGAACGGTTCAAAACTTCGCCGGCGCACAGAAAAAACATCAGATGTGATGCACCAACAAGGACGTTTGTCTATGTACGTTAATAGCTTTTTAAAAGAATGTGGGTCATTACTTATGGAACGACCCTCGTAGTTAAGGTCTCTCGGGGTGGGAGGTAACGGGTAGTGGACGTAATGAGGTATCATATGAAGCATGGAGGTTTAATTCTGAGGAGTGTGAAATATTAGGCGCGTTTGTTGATGAACTGTGAGGGTGATGTTTGTATTAGGATTAAGGACGGAAAAGACCCACCGTTTTACAATATATTCGAAAATTCTAAAAATGTTGAGGAAGCAAAGACTGCTGCATTCTCGTTTCAAAGGAGAAAGCGCGAATGACGAAATCCAAAAGTTAATAGAAATTAGTGCTTCCGTAAAAAGATCGATGCGTGAAGCTAATAAGAACTACCAGCGTCATATCTTAGCAATAGATCTTGTCGAGAACCCGACAAAATTCTGGTCCTGCGCAAAATAGTTAAGTGGGTTTAAGGTTTCTGTCATGTCACTCGTTGACCAGTCTGGTTTAGCAGTTGAAGATAAGAAAACTAAGGCCGAAGTTTTAAATTTTGCATTTAAGAAACTGTTCACGCAAGAGAATCACACGAACGTACGGTCGTTTGACCATCACAAAGACCCCCGTATGACGACACAATAATAAGCATCGCTGGTGTAGACAAGCACCTGAAAGAGTTGAAAACAAATGAGTCAAAAGGTACTAATGGCATCGTAATTTGGTTTTACAAAAAGTACACACTATTGGCCCCAAACTTAATTTCCATTTGTCGCGAATCTCGCTCCCAACGCAATGTACCAAGTGACTGGAAAAAAGCGAGGGTGACTCCTGTATATAATGTAACACTTCTGACACTAAATGTAACTGGGTGTTCTCTTTTGATGCTAGTCAATTGTCAGGATGAGCATTACTGCAAAGGGCATTTGATTCTAAAGCATTATGTCAGGGTGAAAATACTAAATGAATTAATTTTTCTCTCTTAACAACATGTGGGCAAAGTGGCTTCTTCCTTGGCTCGGGTATGAGGTAGAATGAAACAGCATTTTTACATAAGATAACTTTTATTGAGAGTTTTGTACAACTGTTTCCTTACTGGATGTTCTGGCTCAGAGAGTGGCAGCTGTGTCGTTTGCGAAGCCTTCTGCTGCTGCAGTGGCAGCGTCTGATTACGCGTAGCGGTGTGTATCTCGTGTCGCCGTCTCGCCCAGTTGACTGGAGACACGCATCGCGGGGTGGCCCGTTTCATTATTGAGAGCCAAGTCGTGCGTCGGATGGTGATACATTGGATGTGGCGTCCCTGTGGTTCTCTTCTCTAAGCGGCCGCGTGTGTTGTGCGTCGGCCAGCGGAACGGCGCGGTGGGGGAAGGCCAGTGTCCCGGACTCGAACAACGGACTCCCGCTTGCCAGTCTTCGGCTGTCAGATCTTCATCAAAGCTCACAGGTGACTACTGATGTGAGGCCGTCTCCTTCCCGTCCTCACGAGTCACCCGGGTACGTAAAAATCAGACTTCAAATACCTTTTAACTTCTGTCTTCTGGCGCCGAGGCTGCTGCTTGCTATTCGATTACAGCGGCGGACTTGGTGCATCTGTGTATGATGTAGTCTCTTCTTGCATGACGGTCTTCAGCACCGAAACTGACTGAAAACTACTGCTACTCTCTCCGTGCCCACTGCGTCTCGCGTATTTATTCACTTCAGTTCACTGGAGGTGAACGACTTCACGGTCATTGCCTCTTCTGTCACGTTGAAAAGCTTCTCGAAGAATCTTCTTAACGTCGGTCATTGGCTCTTGGGATGTAGGCGAGGGCCTTTGATCACATGTGACAATTGAGAAACACGTGAGCCGGTCGGGCGATGCCCTGATGGCTGAATCGACAGCGTCCGCTTATGTGGGGAGAGCGATGGCTTCTTCTCAACGTGCTGACTTCATGGTCATTGGCTCTTCTGTCACTGCTGCTCTGTCTGCTGTTTGCCAGTGTGTAACTCATCTAAACTAAACTAAGTTTTTCATTTATTTTCTAATTTCTACTTCACTTCACATTGCTTTCACTAATTTATTTACCTATCTTAAGTACCACTCAACAATAAGAATGATAAAAGAATTGGCCTGCAAAATTACAGACCAATATCTTTAACATCGAGTTGCTACAGTATCCTTGAACATAATCTTAATTCGAATGTAATGAATATCCTTGTCAGGATAAGCTTGCTTCAACAAGTATGCTTTGTTTTAGGAAGCATCGCTCGTGCGAAACAGCTTGCCATTTTCTCACATGATATCATGGGAACGATGGATGAAGGGCAACAGTCGGATTCCATTTTCCTAGATTTCCGTAAAGCATTTGACACGGTGCCACACTGCCGACTGTTAGCGCAGGTACGGGCATATGGAATAGCTTGCAGTGCACATGAGTGGCTCGAAGACTTCTTAAGAAACACAAGCGAGTATATTTACCTCGACGGCGAGTGTTCGTCGGAGACAATGGTATCACCAGGAGAGCCCCAGGTCCGGCGCTATTTTCTCAAATACATGATTGATCTGGCGGCCAGGGTAACCAGTAGTCTACGGCTGTCTGCTGATGATGCTGTGGTTTATGGAAAGGTGTCGTCGTTGAGAGACTGTAGGAGGATACAAGATGGCCGGCCGGTGTGGCCGTGCGGTTGAGGGCGCTTCAGTTTGTAACCGAGCGACCGCTAAGGTCGCAGATTCGAATCCTGCCTCGGGCATGGATGTGTGTGATGTCCTTAGGTTACTTAGGTTTAAGTAGTTCTAAGTTCTGGAGGACTGATGACCTTAGATGTTAAGTCCCATAGGGCTCAGAGCCATTTGAACCATTTTGATACAAGATGACAGACAAAATTTTTAGTTGGTGGGATGAACGTCAATTAGCTCTAAATGTAGAATAATGTAAGTTAATGCAGATGAGTAGGAAACACACACCCATAATGTTCGAATATAGTGTTAGTAGTGTGCTTCTTGACATGATCACGTCGATTAAATATCTAGGCGTAACATTGTAAAGAAGTATGAAACGGAATGTTCATGTAAGGACTTTAGTAGGGAAGGCGAATGCTCGACTTCAGTTTATTCGGAGAATTTAGGAAATTGTGGTTCATCTGTAAAGTCTCTCATATAGGACACTAGTGCGACACATTGATAAGTACTGTCCGAGTGTTTGAGGTCCTCACCAGATCGGATTAAAGGAAGACATCGAAGAAATTCAGAGGCGGACTGGTAGATTTGTTATGCTGTCATCAGTCCCCTAGAACTTAGAACTACTTAAACCTAACTATCCTAAGGACATCACACACATCCATGCCCGAGGCAGGATTCGAACCTGCGACCGTAGCAGTCGCTCGGTTCCAGACTGAAGCCCCTAGGACCGCTCGGGCACTCTGACCGGCAGTATTACAGAGATGCTTCGGCACTCAAATAGGAATCATTGGAAGGAGGGCGACGTTCCTTTCGAAGAGCACTATTGAGAAAATGTAGAATACCGGCATTTGAGGGTAGCTGCAGAACGATTCACTACCGCCAACGTACCATTTCGCCTAACGTCCATGAGGATAAGATCAGATAGACTGGGGCTCGTACGGAGGCATATAGATAGTCATTTTTCCCTCGCTCTGCTTGCGAATGAAACAGAAAAAGGCTGGTCGCGGTGGTCTCGCGGTTCTAGGCGCGTAGTCCGGAACCGCGCGACTCCTACGGTCGCAGGTTCGAATCCTGCCTCGGGCATGGATGTGTGTGATGTCCTTAGGTTAGTTAGGTTTAAGTAGTTCTAAGTTCTAGGGGACTGATGACCACTGCTGTTAAGTCCCATAGTGCTCAGAGCCATTGAAACAGAAAAGGAAATAACTACCAGTGGTACAGCGCATCGCGCGCCACGCACCATATGATGTCCTGTGGAGTATGTATACAGACGTAGACGTTACGAATGGCGTTCACTCAGTCTTAAGAGTGTTCACGGTCAATACGATTGAGAATGCGACAAAAAGTAATGTAGACACTGACCCGCTTCCTTTTGTAGGTAGTTTGCATTGTTTGACAGGTCATCATGATAACAGGGTATTACGCATATGAATTAACGGGAAGAGAAGTGTACAGGTGAGGAAGAGCCTGGCTGTTGATGTTATAGCTGGAGAGTGTGTAATACTGGTTATGTAAATGCAGCGTATGAATTAACGTTGTATGTGAGACTTTCATTCGAATTATTAGGGGTATGTCGTAAGTAATCTGAGAATGTGGGAACTGCGAATTTTAGCATACAAATAGTTATTGGATCACAATGCCTTCCTGATTTCCATTTCATGGCCACGGTGTGGAATGACAAAGCTGCTAGCAGCACTGAAAGTGAGACTGAAGTGAAGAAAGTACAAAAACAGACGCAGAAACTGAGTGCTTGTGAGATACTGCAAGTAGTGTAAATATAAAAAATGACACGAAGGGTATAATCATACCGCAGTTAACCTAAGGTTTTACTACAAATTTGTGCTTTGATTTAGATTTTAAATAGTGTAGCTTTGTAAATGCATCGTACTCTGTTTAATCCTAAATTACCCAATAATGAATTCGGTGGGCTGAATTATTCCAAGAAGGCAGAAGTGTAGGACGTAGGGCACTTTGCAGAAATATGGGCACTCGCAGACATCAAAAGCTCAGCACTTAAGCCCTGCAGAGGTTCAGCAACTACGAGTAGGACGTTGGGGCAATAACCGGCATTGCGAGACACTTAAATGGCACTTGGCAGCCTGTGTACGTGACCTCTGCGGCTACCAAACCTGCCCGGACATTTAAAAAGCTGTCCGTCCGGCAAGGGCGAGTATGGTCGACCAGTTGGACAACGCTGCTGCGTCCAGTGTGTGCCTGTCGCAGTCTTGGAGTTTAGACCTAACTATGACGCAGAGGCCATCGCAGCCCATGCGATCCAAAGCAACGCCCGCTGCCCGACTGCCCAGTCCCTTGGTAGCCAACAGTGCCGCCGCCTCTATGGAGCCGCCCGCAGACGTACCTTCCACAGCTTCCTGCTCTGAGGCATGAGCTGAAGGGAACCAAGCTTTATGTCGTGACTGGAAGACCCCGCTGATCACCTTGTGTATACAGTAAAGCAGCAGCCACTACCCTGATGCTACTGTCATGTCAGCGCATCCCCATGTAGACAGCTCGTCCCCCCCCCCCCCCCCCCACACACACACACAAATTCTTGCAAAACGACGCTAAACACATGCCTCGTCCACCGCGCTGCATGGAAATATCACGAGTTAACGTCAAATCACGCCGAAGCCTAAAGCGCACCTAAACGAATCTTCAGGTTTAAGGGATTATTAATGAACAATTTACCTTCTCCGATTGTTCGCCTGCTACTTCTCACGTCACTCCCGTCTCCAAGCCATCAAAAGAACCCAAAACGCTCTAGGGTGGGCCAGCATCATATCCTGAAAACTAGAAGAATGGCTCTTCCGTACAACCTGTAATCTCCCCCCCTCACCGAGCGAGGTGGCGCAGTGGTTAGCACACTGGACTCGCATTCGGGAGGACGACGGTTCAATCCCGTCTCCGGCCATCCTGATTTAGGTTTTCCGTGATTTCCCTAAATCGCTTCAGGCAAATGCCGGGATGGTTCCTTTGAAAGGGCACGGCCGATTTCCTTCCCCATCCTTCCCTCACCCGAACTTGTGCTCCGTCTCTAATGACCTCGTTGTCGACGGGACGTTAAACACTAATCTCCTCCTCCTCCCTCCCCCTCACTTATCGACCTTATTGACAGTGAAAAATTAAACCGCGTTCTGATGACGACGTAGAATCTTACAGATGTTCACTATTAATTTACGTCCCTCAACTTCTTTAAAATAGTATAATTTAACCACTCCAACTTACTCATCTTTCAATACATCTTGATTAGATTCGGGCAACCGCGGTAGCGCATCCGCTACGCAATTGTCGGTCCCTTTTACGTAACAGATGTCATAGTTAAATTGCTGTAAATACAGCGAGTACCTAGTCAGTCTTGCGTGAAGTAGTTTAAAATCCTTCAGACAAGTGAGCGCCTGATGGTCCGTATGAATAATCACCTTACGGTCCCATAGGTATCCCTTGAACTTGAATCCCCACACGATAGCGAGACACTCCTTCTCAGAAATCGTGTAGTTTCGCTCACTTTTTGTTTAAGTCCGACTCGCGAACGCTATCGTCCGGTGTTCCTTATCCTCTCCTTCACCAACTTCTTGGATCAGTTCTACCCCCACCCCGTAATTCGACGAATCCGTCCCCAGATGGAAGGGTAGCGATAAATCAGGATGAAATAGTATGTTAGATCTTAACAACTCGTCTTTTAATCTCTCGAAAGCGGCCTGAGACCCGTCAGTCCACACAAACGGAACATTTTTGCGTAAGAGGTTATTCAAATTTTCATCATTAAACACCTGTCCTTTTACAAATTTACGGTAAAATCCTGTGAGCCCCAGAAAACTTTTTAACTGTTTCCTAGACTTGGGTGGCGGACAATTCCTTATTGCCTTTAGTTTCTCTGGGTCTTTCGTAATACCAGCAGTGGTAATTACATGCCCTAAAAATTTCAGTTCCTGCTTCACAAATTCGCATTTCTTTAGCTTTAGAGTCATTCCGCCACGGCGCAAAGCTCTAAAAACTTCATCTAACAGGTCACAATGGTCATGCCAAGTGACATTGGCCAACAATAGGTCGTCAACATACACAGTTAATCTTGAACTCAAAACCGGGCCTAGCACTGTATCTAGGGCCCTGATGAATACGGACACAGATATATTAAGTCCAAACGGCAGTACTCTATACTGATAACACCCGCCCGCAAACAAGAAGGCGGTGTATGGCCTAGATTCTTCTTCGAGTTCTATTTGCCAGTAACTAGCTCTCAGATCGAGGCTAGTCATGAACTTAACGTCATGAAACCGCTGCAAAATCTCCTCCGTACTCTCTGGTCTGTCTGTTTAGCGTTGAATGACCCTATTCAACGTGCGTGCGTCAATCACAATACGCACACTACCATCCCGTTTTCCTGCAATGACCAAACCGTTATTTTATGGACTCGTACTTCTTTCAATCACTCCCCATTCGATCATCTTATCTATCTCCCGTTGCACTGCTTCCTTTTTCGACAGCGGTATAGCATACGGTCTCACAAAGAATGGTTCGTGCGGAATTACATGCAACTTGCATTTATATCTTTCCACAAGTCCCGGTTTGTCTGAAAACACACTCTTATTCCTCATTATTACTTCATACAGGCCTCGTCTTTGTTCGTGTGTTACGCTTGACACACCGTCTACAATACTTTCCAATTCACTTTCTACACTATTGTCAAGCCCGAGATTCCTCACGTTACAGTAGTTCAAATTCGTACCTACGTCAATGGCATCTGGCCAGTTAACAATGTGTGTAGGCTGGTATTGCCCATGCACACCATCTCTCGCCTCGCCAAAACTAACTACTATTGTTTTATCTTGTGACGTACATGTCAAAGTTTTGCTTTCACAATTAATCTCAGCACGGTACTTTAATAGCCAATCTAACCCGATAATTACTTCCGTAGTTAAGTCTGGCACGACGACAAACTCTTGTTCAAATCGTGCCCCACATATCACGAAGTTGACAAAAATCTGTTTTGTGATAGGTTTACTGGCCTTCCCAGTAGCACCGATAATTTTCACTCCTGTTACTGGCATAACTACGATACCAGGTATGACTTTCAGTAACTGAGATATTTTCCCAGATACGGCACTCAATTCTGCACCGGTATCAATTAACACGTTTAGTTGTAGGCCGTGCATATTAACAGACACTACTATCTGTCGACACTTATCCTCGACTGTTTCTTTATTTTCCCACAATAAATCTACACTCCTGGAAATGGAAAAAGAACACATTGACACCGGTGTGTCAGACCCACCATACTTGCTCCGGACACTGCGAGAGGGCTGTACAAGCAATGATCACACGCACGGCACAGCGGACACACCAGGAACCGCGGTGTTGGCCGTCGAATGGCGCTAGCTGCGCAGCATTTGTGCACCGCCGCCGTCAGTGTCAGCCAGTTTGCCCTGGCATACGGAGCTCCATCGCAGTCTTTAACACTGGTAGCATGCCGCGACAGCGTGGACGTGAACCGTATGTGCAGTTGACGGACTTTGAGCGAGGGCGTATAGTGGGCATGCGGGAGGCCGGGTGGACGTACCGCCGAATTGCTCAACACGTGGGGCGTGAGGTCTCCACAGTACATCGATGTTGTCGCCAGTGGTTGGCGGAAGGTGCACGTGCCCGTCGACCTGGGACCGGACCGCAGCGACGCACGGATGCACGCCACGACCGTAGGATCCTACGCAGTGCCGTAGGGGACCGCACCGCCACTTCCCAGCAAATTAGGGACACTGTTGCTCCTGGGGTATCGGCGAGGACCATTCGCAACCGTCTCCATCAAGCTGGGCTACGGTCCCGCACACCGTTAGGCCGTCTTCCGCTCACGCCCCAACGTCGTGCAGTCCGCCTCCAGTGGTGTCGCGACAGGCGTGAATGGAGGGACGAATGGAGACGTGTCGTCTTCAGCGATGAGAGTCGCTTCTGCCTTGGTGCCAATGATGGTCGTATGCGTGTTTGGCGCCGTGCAGGTGAGCGCCACAATCAGGACTGCATACGACCGAGGCACACAGGGCCAACACCCGGCATCATGGTGTGGGGAGCGATCTCCTACACTGGCCGTACACCACTGGTGATCGTCGAGGGGACACTGAATAGTGCACGGTACATCCAAACCGTCATCGAACCCATCGTTCTACCATTCCTAGACCGGCAAGGGAACTTGCTGTTCCAACAGGACAATGCATGTCCGCATGTATCCCGTGCCACCCAACGTGCTCTAGAAGGTGTAAGTCAACTACCCTGGCCAGCAAGATCTCCGGATCTGTCCCCCATTGAGCACGTTTGCGACTGGATGAAGCGTCGCCTCACGCGGTCTGCACGTCCAGCACGAACGCTGGTCCAACTGAGGCGCTAGGTGGAAATGGCATGCCAAGCCGTTCCACAGGACTACATCCAGCATCTCTACGATCGTCTCCATGGGAGAATAGCAGCCTGCATTGCTGCGCAAGGTGGATATACACTGTACTAGTGCCGACATTGTGCATGCTCTGTTGCCTGTGTCTATGTGCCTGTGGTTCTGTCAGTGTGATCATGTGATGTATCTGACCCCAGGAATGTGTCAATAAAGTTTCCCCTTCCTGGGACAATGAATTCACGGTGTTCTTATTTCAATTTCCAGGAGTGTATATCCAGGTTACTCCAAAAAAAAAACATCCAGCTTTGATCCTAAAACCGGCTTATCTGGCGGCTTTTTCAGCCTCTGTTCACATACAGTTTGAATTTCAACACGTTTGTCCTGAGGCTTAGTCTGTAGCTTCGCCTCCAATACCGAAATCTTTTCCTGTAACTCGTCAACTAGTGAGTGTTGCTTTGCTATCAGTTCACTAGTTGTCACGTTCGTTGATTCCTCTTTGGTGAGATTGATCTCATCTGCCAATCTACCTGGAGAAACGTGCCCAGTAGTATCTGCAATTACTTCCTCTGGATCTGCGTAACCCACACTGCTACCGTCCGACCGTATAACGTTAGCTCTAACCTCATACACGCTTTAATCTACGTGCTTTTCTATCAATCGTGTCCGGCTATCACTACAATTCTCGTGATCTTTCTCCTTAATACTTTCGCAATGTTTAAACTGGAGTTTGCGTCGGATGGGTCAGCTATTTCTACCGCTATAACTTTCGGTAAAATCTGCCGGTCAGGGCCAGAACTTTCCGTTACTACTTAAACATCCAACTCCTGTGGGAATCTAGCTCGAGCTCCCCATAAACACTTCTCCCGTACAGGCCCCTATAATCTCTTAGTTCGTCGTATAAGCGACCGAACTGCCTTAACCAGACCTCATCCCTCTCTGCATCCCCTCGCTCGATGACGGACGTGTTATCCGACATCTGATCTTCTCTCAACAATTGCGAATCATTCTTGAACTCAATCTCCAGTTTCGCTGTGGGTGTTACAGCTGCCACTTTATAATCGATTTCCGGAACACTACATAAATTGTTCTCACTGACAGTGAATGTATTTTCTACTGCCGTGTCTACAGCTGATCTACTACTTGTGGGCGCACTCCTTTCTCTTAACACTGGCACACTCTCCCGCCGTTGATTATTCCATACGGAATTTTCATAACGACGACACCTGGGTTTTCTCCTGTTATTGGGTCGCCAAAATTTCTCCAGGGAGGTGGTTCCATAAACGAGAATTTACCAAATGTAAGGTAATTTGAATTTAACTTTAGCTCTCCGAATCCCATCTCCTGCCCAACAGTTTTCTTACAATGGTGTAATTGGTAGATATCACAATACCTTTCCTTGTGTGAATAAGGAAACGAAACATGACGCAGAAATATTTTACCCTTGGAGACTTCTGAAGTCCTTACGCTGTTCCTCTTGTGAGGTGATCACGCTGATAGGTTATAGTACCTTGTACAGAACCCCCATGTATGTTAAAGGACCAATTTCAGTTAATGTTTTGTCGGTGGAATGTTCGATTTGTTGTGTGAAGTGACAAGTATATGATGGTGGTAAACAGATATGCGTAATTCCATGTTCGATCCCACCTTACATACTTGCTGCCCTTCTTCAAACTCATCAGATCACTTCTTAGAATATTCAAATCCAAGAACTGTTTCTCAAACAGGTTCCTGAAACGGCTATGTGACTGAATCTGTTATAATTGCTTACCACATGGAAATGGTCGAGGGGAAGCCATAGCGTTATCCATTGCCTGATTCAAATGAAAATATTAATTTATCAGGGATTAATGAAAGATTTGTTGAGGGTTTTTCTCAACACTACATCCATAGTGGACGAAAGTAAACAGCAAATAAATGAATAATTCTTTCCCTTGGAACGTTACGCGAGCGGTTACCTTAATTGTATTTTTTTCATTTCTTTTACAGGAATGAAAGGACACAGTCAGCCTCAGGCCGGGTGGAGACGAGGTGGCCAGGGATCGAAAGTCGAGGCCTGAGCACCATGCCTATCTCCCCGCCTATCACTGTGCTGGTCCCTCACATGGGCATGGTACTAGTGGCTTTTTTGTATTTCGCTTTTATATTTTACTTTATTTTAATTCATTATTTTTTATATTACCTTCAATTGCTTCTTCATTGTGGCTGTAATTTGTTTTCTGAGAAGAAAACCTGACAGACAAAAATTCCCCAACTCCTGGACTCGAAAGGAAAATAAGTTTTTGTGTAGGTAGAACACAATGAGCGAAGGCTCCAGAGAGAAAATAAAGCTACCCAATTCCTTGACGATTAAAGACAAGGTGCAACGTATTTGCAAATAAAACACGATAACGTGCAAATCCCTGTTATTTCCGATGAGCATTCACCATATTTTCGCGTAAGACAAGTGGGTCGGGATCGTTGTTACACCGACTACATAGTGGGAGTGGTGTCCAAGGAGCTATACGATCGCATTAGTCTTGCTCCGAGGGAAAATGGAAAAATCTGGACACAGAATATCAACCGAGAAAGTATCTTCTGCTGATCGCGTGAGGAAAACCAGTTGTTGGCGAATCCAGTGCCAGTGCTCTCGTCCACAAAAGACAAACCTGTGTGCTAATGTATCAGGCTGGTGACATGTGACGCAAAGACCAGTCGGACTAAGACCAAAACGATGGAAGCGTCAGATTGCGAATGACCTTATACCACAATTAGGCGACTTCCATCCTGAGAATGGAAAGACTAACATGAAACTACACTATTTTCCAGGATACCAATGGCACGACCATGTCAGCTGGGGAGACGGATGATTGTACTCTCCAACGAGAAAGCAAGGATCTGGTGGTAAGGTGTGTCACTGATAAAATTTCAACTCCCAGACATCTTATTACAACATAAAATTCGCGTACGTGCCGAAGTTTAGAGTTGATTCAGCCAACATCGGCAGGGGGAGTAAGACTGATCAATTGAAGACGCGTCAATAAGTGAGACGTAATAGAATGAGTTGCTCTAGTACATGTTAAAACGGGACGCCGTATTAATAATGCCGAAGCCTTCACTTTGACCTTGGTAAGTGCCAACCCTTCAAGGGGACGGTGCCTTGCAATCACTTCATACCGAAATAGAAAAATATGACTTTTCCAAAGGAAACGATTGGATTTGCATCCATTTGCGCGCCATCATCTCGGGGAGCGGGAATATTTGGGCAACATAGTTTAGTTTGCTAAACATGTAGAAATCTAAGATCAGCACATTGTGAAGAAGCCTAAGGGAACGGCAATTGAGTGCAGCCACTTTCATCGGGCAGCAATCCATGGTATTTTCCAACGATTTGTGGCAACAACGGTTGGCCATGGATTGACGAGTTGAAAACCCTGCAATGATAATAGGGTACATTTCCGATCATTAATGCTGGCCACAGAGAGAGGACAGAAGCAATTCAATATGTCCTTGAGCAAGGCTACATCATCGACATGACGAAGCAATAGCATATCATCGGATTGAAAGGGAAAGGATAAAGATACGTCACTGAAATTCTATAGAACCATTTCCTTATTAAACGTCTTGACCAAAGTTCAGGAGCATCTGCTCAGTGACCGGTTGCAGGTGTTCAGGGAGCTCTTGGGTCTAAATCATTGTCAATATGGATTCAGAAACAGGAAGTCTAGAGGTGATGCGATTATCACAGCTCTTCAGATTGTAGAAAATTCGACAGCGAAGTGAATCACCGTAAATCAGAGCACTGTTTGCAGATGTTTAGGCATTCTTCTGGACAAGAAAAGAAACTTTATAGAACACGTAAAACCTGTTACTCAGAGAGCTGCTAAAATTATGCATAAGATTGCCTGTGCTATCAATTACCGTTACACATGGAGCGATCATATCACGAAGTTATTTGCAACGCCATTGTGGGCTTCGCTGTCACATTGTCTTCGATTGTGCAGCTACGCAACAATACTGAGACGAATTCAGCGGAGCGTACTTCTGGCGCTCACCGGTGCCCTTCGCACTAGACCTGCCAAGGGATTACTGCTGAGTCATGAAATATGTCCGACGGACATCGTCGTACGTTACAGGCAGCGCTGTATTGGTTTGGTCGTTGACAATACGATCGTGTGTACGAGGACAAAAGAACTCATATCACTTATACGAGGGTTGGAACTTAAATAGTGACAACTATTTATTTACAACCGATACAAAAGAGTTACATAGTTGCACCTGTAACTGTCCTTCAAACTAGTCACCAGCGTTGTGTAGAACCCGTTGCCAGCGATCTGGAAGGCGTAGTGTACCGTTAACAGGGCCTGTTCTGTTGATGGTCCAAATGGAGCGGTCCACTGCCTGTCCAATCTCTGGAACAGTTCTGAAGCGAATGCCACGAAGTGGTTCGTTCATCTTCGGAATCAAATCAAAGTCACAAGGATTTAAGTCCGGGAAGCATTGTGGATGGTACAATACTTCCCAAACCCATCGACCGAACAGAGCAGCCACAGCTTGCGCTGTATGCGGCCGCGCATTGTCGTGCAAAATGATGGGTGGATTGAGCAGAAAGTGTCGCCGCTTCTTTCGTAAAGTTGGTCGCAGGTGATGATCCAAAAACGAACAGTAATACTGTGCATTGACGGTCTGCCGTCGAGGAACGTAATGCGTTAGGATAACACCATCACAGTCGTTAGACAGCTCGCTCACAAGTGACTATGTTTCCCTCGATAATGTTTGGTTTGTGGGGCGCTCAACTGCGCAATTATAAGCGCCCGTACAAGTTCCCAACCTTTGCTCAATCCAGTCTCGCCACTTTCATGAACGGTGATGAAATGATTACGACAACACAAATACCCAGTCATCTCGAGGCAGGTGAAAATCCCTGACTCCGTCGGGAATCGAACCCGGAACCCCACGCTCGGGAAGCGAGAACGCGACCACGAGACCACAAGCTGCGGACTGTTTCCCTCGATTGTGGGCACGCCTGTGACGTGAGACGGGCGAGTCCATTTGCTCGGAGGTAAGGTAGGTATGTCAACAACGTGTGCTATCAGCGACAATAGTAGTTTCCATTGCATAGTGTCTCCACAGCAGTGTTGTCACGTTTCGTATCTCAAACACTTGCATAGAGTGGGATGTAGTAACACACCAGCGATTGAATGTGAAGAGGAAGGTTTCACTGATCATGTCGTTTTCAGTTGACCCCTTTTTCAGATAGAGAGTGACTGACAATTTTAAGTGACCAAAACTTGTGAACTACAGTTCATATACTTTCACATAGAATAACTAAAAGGCAGTTGCTTAACCTTCAGTCTGTAAGATCAAGTGGACCCTCTGAATATGAAAATAACGTCACCAAACCGCAAGAAGCGTTTCCTCCATTATAGACAGTGATACGCACATATAAATTTAACTAAGAGAAACTTTAAAATGCATACATATATAAATTAATAAGAAACATTTACAAAGTAGAACAGAATGAAATAATGCTATGGTCATCCATACAGTTATGAGTAGATTCGAGAACTGTCGAGGCACAATCATATCAGCAACAATAGGTTTAGAAGCAGTTATATTTGTAATTAGTTATTCCGACGTTGCCACTATCATATCTACTAATATAAACTGGAAGTTATTCACTTGGAACTTGAGTTAAATCGATTTATTTTATTTTTTAATTGATTCTTATTTTCAATTTTCTGTTTTATTTCTACGCTGATATTACCAGTGGATGCTGATAACAAAATTTACTACTACATACAAAATATAACTTGAGTATAGACTATGTATGTAAGATTATTGACTATGTACGATTGATTTACAGTTTACAGAGAACAGATAAAAATTCGTGGCAGTAAACTGAAACTGAAAAAACTGAAACTGAATTTAAGTGATACTTGTAAAATTTTTTGTAAGGCCCCTTGTTATCTAGCGTAACAATGAACATACTACCTAATAGTTTTCGAATGGATTACAGGGTGGTGAAACTTTGTTGTGTGGCCTGTGTGAACAACAAGAAACATTAAACACACTAATTTTCATCAATATTCTAGTACTTTCTCATCCATCAGGAAAAAAGTAACTGCTGAAGCAAAGGTTCAGTGTTGGTATTGACATTCCTGAAGCACAGAACTCTTTGGGAACCAGAAACACGTGGATTTTTGTTGTGTTGGTCACAGTAGTTCTGGCGCCACGGAGACGCAGATACAGCTTTGGTGTCAATAAAGCCTTTACGTGTGAAGATGAGCCCGTGAGCACCCAATCCCGATGAGCTGGGGTCAAGGTGTAGCATTACTTTCTTTATCCGTTGACAGTGAAGCCACATTCTGGGCGTATTATAGCCACAGAATTTAGATTAATTGGTTTTCGAGAATCTTAGCATGCTTAAAGACCGATCGGTACCTCGATCCGTGATCCGCCCGATATGGACGTCCTTGCTTTCGTTTGTGATTCGAGCGTCCATTGCGTTTATATTCGTCTCGGCCTTGATTGAAATGATGTTTACGCTACTGATTACGCACATCAACTTCATAATACCTAATATCATTATTTCGCTTTTTTGTAGTAAATTAAACGACTAAAATGCACCAGTGCTCACGCCTAGTACATAAATGTTCTTCTTAATGATGTGATGCAGGAGCACCTATCATACAGAATAAAAAATTCCACCTGTAGGTCAGTCATTAAGAACAGTTTAGTGAAAACATTATCGTTATCAAAATACATATGAAGCCAGCACCCACCATAGTAGTAGAAGTATATATGCCTACAGTCTCACCAGCTGCTAAGGATATTGATAGAATGTATAATGAGATGAATCAAATCTTTAGGATCGCTGAGAAAGACGAAATTTTAATTGCGATGGGGCACTGGAATTCGATAGTAGAAAAAGGAATAAAGGGAAAGATTGTAGAAAATTGGCAGGGGAAATGAATTATTAGGGGCAATACCGGGTACAAATGCGCACAGAGCCTAATTTAATAATTCATAACACTTGGTTTGAGAGGCATGTAGGTATAAGGGCGTGCTGAAAAGTAATTGTCCAAAATTTTTTATGTGGAAACTCGTACATCTTTATTCTTCACGTCTACATGTTTTCACTTTTCTGACGGCAGGCGGCGCCTATTGCAGCGTGTAACATGGCGAAGTATAACGTAACTATGTCGGTGCTTGAGAAGTAACGTAACTATATCGGTGCTTGAGAAACAGTGTGATGTAATCGAGTATCTAATTCGAAGAGCTCGTCCACACATAAAACATGGAGAACGCTCTCTTTCAGCATGGCAATGCCATACTACACACAAGCGCAGCGGCATCTGCAACAATCTGTCGCCTTGGGTTCACTGTCATCGATCATCCTTCATACTTGGTGCCATCCGATTTTTATCTGTTTCCCAAACCTAAAGATCATCTGAGAGGACTTACATTTGATAGCAATGAAGTGATGTAAGCAGTGGTGCGGTTGTTGCTTCGTCATCAATTCAACAATACTACTAAGGGTATCAACAAACTGCTCTCTCGTTGGGAGAAATGTGTTCGTCGCCAGGGTGATTACGTTGAGAAATATATATATGTAGAGATGAAGGAAAAGATGTAGAGTGATAATAGCGTTTCTTTCATTTAAAAATCTTCAAGAGGTTTCATATTTGAAATTCGGACGAATTACTTTTTGTCAAGCTCTCGTAGGTTGCATACGAGTGTTGAGTGTTAATTAAGTAAATAAATTAGTGAAATCAAAGTGAACTAAGAAATTAGAATATAAATGGAAAACTTGGTTTAGTTTAGGGAGTTACATACTGGCATTCAGCGGGCAGAACAGAAGAAACAATGACCGTGGAGTCAGCGAGTTCCACATAAGCGGGCGCTGTCGATTCAGCCGTCAGGGCATCGCCCGACCGGCTCACGTGTTTCTAAGTTGTCGCATGAGCAAAGGCCCTCGCCTACATTCCAAGAGCCAATGACCGACGTTAAGAAGATTCTTCGAGAAGCCTTTCAACGTGACGGAAGAAGCAATGACCGGCTCACGTGTTTCTCAGTCGTCACATGCGATCAGAGGCCCCCGCCTACATTCCAAGAGCCAATGACCGAGGTCAAGAAGATTCTTCGAGAAGCTTTTCAACGTGACAGAAGAGGCAATGGCCGTGAAGTCGTTCACCCCCAGTGAACTGAAGTGAATAAATACGCGAGACGCGGTGGGCCCGAGAGGAAGACAGATGAAGACAGACGGAGACGAAGACGAGAGACGAAGGAAGAAAAGAAGAGTAGCAGTAGTTTTCAGTCAGTTTCGGTGCTGAAGACCGTCATGCAAGAAGAGACTGCATCATGCACAGACGCACCAAGTCCGCCGCTGTAAGAGAATAGCAAGCAGCAGCCGCGGCGCCAGAAGACAGAAGTTAAAAGGTATTGGAAGTCTGGTTTTTACATACCCGGGTGACTCGTGAGGACGGGAAGGAGACGGCCTCACATCAGTAGTTACCTGTGAGCTGGGATGAAGACCTGACAGCCGAAGACTGGCAAGCGGGAGTCCGTGGTTCGAGTTCGGGACACTGGCCTTCCACCGCCGCGCCGCTCCGCTGGTCGACGCACAACACACGCGGCCGCTTAGAGAAGAGAAACACTGGGACGCCACAGTCAAGGTATCACCATCCGATGCACGACATCGCTCGCAATAATTAAACGGGCCACCTCGCGCTGCGCGTCTCCGGTCAGCTGGGCGAGACGGCGACACGAGATACACACCGCTACGCGTAATCAGACGCCGCCGCCGCCGCCGCCGCCGCCGCCGCCGCCGCCGCCGCCGCTGTCGCAGCAGAAGGCTACGCAAACGACACGGCCGCCGCTCTCCGAACCAGAACGTCCCAGTAAGATACAGTTGTACGAAACTTTCAATAAAATTTATCTTATGTAAAATGATGTTTCATTCGACCTCATACCCGAGCCAAGGGAGAACCCACCCTGCCCACATGTTGTAAGAGAGAAAAGTTAATTTATTTAATATTTTCACCCTGACAGAATGCTTTAGAATGCTCATCCTGACAATTGACAGCATCAAAAGAGAAAACCCAGTTACATTGAGTGACAGAACTGTCACATTTAGTAACACAAATGTTACATTTGATGTCAGAAGCCGTTATAGTTGATACAATTGGTGTCAGAGAAAAAACCCTTGGCTCAATATGAGGTGTGAATGACAGTCACTAAAGGTCCACAGTTAGTTTTTTTTAATGTGTGAAGGGATAGAGGTTTGCATAGCAGTCGTAATATTTTCTTTATTTAGAAGTGTATTTTCTCTCATGATTTTAACAGTTTGTCGGTAATATTTAAACATCTTTTAAATTCAGTATAGTAAGATAGTGTAACTAACAGTTTGTAAAATGATGACACGAAATCGTACAAAGTCAGAGTCAGCACCACAAGCGGTTTCTACTGAGGAAGCTATTCAGAGCTTAGTTAATCAAATAGCACAGCTTAAAAATGATAATAATACATTATTTAAACAGTTGAGTGAGGTTAGGCAAACCAATTCAATCCCTCCCACCCTAGATTCCTCAGCAGCAGCCTTAGTAAATCCTTTTTCAGGTAAACCTGGCGAGGACATAACAGCCTTTTTTGATGATTTAGTAGCAGCTGCAAAGTTAGGATCATGGTCAGATGAACAGCTCTTACAAATGACAAAGTTAAGATTGACAGGAGAAGCTAAAGCACACGTCTTATACCATGAAGAATTACGGAATGCTCCAACATTTGAGGAATTGAAGAAAGGATTACTTAAACGTTTTCAAAAACAGAACAGCTGTAGATTTTATAGGGAACAGTTAAACACTATCACTCAGAGGCAAAACGAGTCGTTAGAAAGCTTTGTAGATAGGATTAGAAAAGTTAATATTAACACCTATCAGTTGACAAATAGTGATGAAGCAAATAAAGTTATTTTACAAGAGGCAGAAGATAGAGCTCTGGATACATTTTTACGTGGGTTACCTCCTGAAACGTCCCGTCGTGTCAGGGCAGAGTTTCCTAAAAATTTAGCAGAAGCTGTATCTGTGGCGACAGCTTTTGAAGAAATTGACATTGCCACCAGATACAAGGAGAAGCGAAATATATTTTCAGCAGGAGTACGATGTTTTAGGTGCGATCGACACGGACATATAGCAAAAAACTGCAGACAACCTGAATGCACTAATTGTCAAAGAATAGGTCACACATTCAAGGAATGCCGGTCTAAGAAAGTTTTTGGAAATAGAAATCAGTTAAACTCAAACGGGAATGTCGGAGCCGCCGCCAGGCGTTCCCAATAAAATTTCATGCCAATAAGGCGAATGTGAAGGCGGAATGCTGGTTATCTGCTACCATACAGGATAAAGAGGCAAAGATACTGGTGGATACAGGCGCAAACGTATCAATAGTAAGTAATGAATGTATGGGAGAAAAGAAATATGACCCTCCAAGGTATAGATTGAGTGGAGTAGGGGGAGGTACAGTGAAGTCATTAGGATGTACATCATTGATTTTCTATATTCACGGTGTACAATTTCAGGAAGATGTAGAAGTGGTAACAAAGGTAACTGACGGGTACGACGCGATCCTAGGGTTGGATTTCCTGAATAAACATCACGCTAAAATCGACCTCAGACAGCAAACTGTAGAACTTAGCGGAATAGTGTTTCAGCTAGGTGACACCGCTGCAAAGGGCCCTCTGCCGCAAGATTTCCCTAACCGGAAGGCGAAATCAACTATACTGCGTGCAACGTCCTTGAAGGTTGATTCGCGGGATCAGATACCATCTGGCTCAGGAAAACTTCTCTGGATGACCGTTGACCACGAAGTACCTACAGATACAGTGTGTCTAATAGAGCCATTAGAGGAAAATGAGGAATTAGATGTATCACATTGTTTTGTACGTAGGAGTGTTGTACGGGTTCAAGACGTTGAGGGAGAAAGAAAAGTACCGGTACATATTGACAATTTCGGAGTGGAGGACAAAGAGTTGCATAAGGGAATATTAGTAGCTACAGTCAGTACTTTTGAAGAAGAAGATTTCATTTGGTCAGATATTAATGATGGTCAGAAATCAGACGCCTATAAAACCGCATTGCGCCAGAAGATTGAGCATTTGAAAGGAAAGGATAGAGACACGATAGAAGCAGTTTTAGTTGAGTTCCAAGATTTATTTAATGCAGATGGTCCATTGCCAGCAACAGACATCACACAGCATAGGATCCCAACAGGAAATAGCCCCCCAGTTTATAGGAAGCCTTATAGAGTTGCGCATCACTTACAGCCAGTACTGGATGAATTTATAGAACAGCATCTAAAAGATGGAATTATAGAATATTCTGATTCGCCTTATAATTCAAATATCGTAATTATTCCAAAGAAGTCTCCCGACGGTACGAAACGATATAGATTTTGTTGTGACTACAGACACCTTAACAAACAAACTATCTCAGATGTTTATCCTCTTCCAAACATTACAGATATCATTGACAGTTTGGGTAACAGTAAATACTTTTCAACAATCGATCTACGTAGCGGATATCATCAATTGGAAGTTGCACCTGAAGATAGGCATAAAACAGCATTTTCTACCCCTGGAGGCCACTGGCAATTTAAAAGAATGCCTTTCGGTTTGAAAAATGCACCAGCAACTTTTCAAAGACTACTCGATGGAGTATTGCGAGGACTCAAAACTCAGCAATGTTGTGTATATCTAGACGATATTATTGTATTCTCCAGAGACATTAATGAACATGCTGTGCGTCTTCGTAATGTTTTTCAGAGACTTAGAAAAGCTAAATTAACATTAAATATGGAAAAATGTACTTTTGCATTGACAGAGGTTACATACCTAGGGCATGTCGTTAGTGAAAAAGGAATTAAAACAGATCCCCGATTAATTTCGGCAGTTAAGGACTTCCCAACACCACGACGCGTTAAGGAGGTACAAAGTTTCATTGGTCTCGCATCGTATTACCGAAAATATGTTCAAAATTTTGCTGAAATTGCCCGACCCTTAACCCAAGTATTGAAAAAGGGTGCAAAATTTCATTGGTCTGAAGATTGTGAATCAGCATTTCAAACCCTTAAAGATGAGTTAACACACAGTCCTGTATTAGCCTACCCAGATTGTAATAAAGAATTTATTTTATCCTGTGACGCAAGTGGTCATTCAGTAGGAGTTGTTTTGAGTCAGAATATTAATGGCACGGAACACCCCATAGCCTATGCTTCGAGACAACTAACAACGGCAGAAAGAAATTATTCCACAACGGAGAAAGAATTGTTAAGTGTTATTTATGGTATCAAATACTTTAAATGCTACTTGTATGGTAGAAAATTCAAGGTCATTACAGACCACGCAGCTTTAAAATGGTTGCTTGGATTAAAGGATCCATCTAGTCGTCTTACCCGTTGGGCCCTATGTCTTTCCGAAATGGATTTCGAAGTTATCCATAAACCAGGCAAAAAACGCACGAATGCAGATTGCCTAAGTCGGAAAATAGCACTTTTGGAAGCAACAGGCCGAGATACTGAGGACTGGAGAAAGGCACAAGATGGGGATACAGAATGTAAAAAATACGCAACTCAAAAACAATTTTGCTTTGAAGATGGTGTATTATGCCGTAAAACAAAACTTGGACCGCGAATTGTTGTTCCCCAACACCTTAGACAAGAAATAATGGCAGAGGCCCACGATCATATCCTTGCAGGACACGGTGGACAGCGGACAACCGAAAGACGAGTAGCAGAACGATTTTGGTGGCAAACCAGAAAGCAGGATGTTGCGCAGTACGTTCGTAATTGCATTGCGTGCGCACAACGAGCTGAACTTTCTCGTTCAAAAATACCCTTACAGAGGCTCCCCGAGGCTTCATGTCCATTTCAAATCTGCGGAGTGGATCTCTAAGGGCCATTTCATAAAACACCTGCTGGTAATAAGTGTGTCCTTACAATTATAGATCACTTTTCACGCTATCTAGCTATGGTGAGTCTCCCAGATCAGCAAGCAAATACAGTTGCCCAAGCTTCAGTTAACAACTGGATACTTAAATTTGGAGTACCTGAAGCTATTATCACAGATCAGGGATCTAATTTTATGTCTGAATTAATGAAACAGCTATGCCACTTATTAAAAATACGCAAATTACGCACAACTCCGTTACACCCTCAGTGCAACGGGCGCACAGAAAGAGTTCATCGGACAATTGGCAAGATGCTTAGTTATTATATTAACGAACAACATTCTAATTGGGATACGTATTTACCAATAATCGTGTCGGTATACAACGCCAAAACGCATGAAGCAACTGGCATGTCACCTTATGAAGTGGTCTATGGGAAAAAAAATGCCGTCCCCTTTTGATGTAATCAGGCAGAAAAACGGAAAAGTCGGAGAAACAGTAAGAGATTTCAGTCGAATGATGAAGGAGGTATGGAAAAAGGTTCAAAAATCTAATACAAAGGCTTTGGAACGACAGGAAAGATTAGGTAATACCCAAGCTAAATATCCAAATTACAAAATCGGTCAGTGGGTTATGCTTTCAACTCCTTACATAGCTAAAGGAAAAACGAAGAAATTTGTAACAAACTACAGAGGTCCTTATCAAATTATTGAGATCACGTCACCAGTCAACGTTAAATTGCAACTGCCCACCCGAACTACCATTGTCCATGCAAGTCGTTTAAAACCTTTTAAGGGCGCTCCAGATGTAATTCCTTCAACAATAGTGTCTGCTTTTCCGAAGGGTGGAGGAAGTTCCCGTAAAGGAAAAAGAGTGGCCACGCCAGCACAACATTCAGACATGGCACCATACAAGCTTCGGCCAAGAGTGCGAATGTCCTAGTTGAATCTTAGTAGACTGTGGATAATATACAAATGTAAATAATTAATAAATGATAATGGTTTATTTTTTAAGAAAAAAAAAGTTGAACGTAGAAACATGTAGATCTTATAGTTAACAATGTATTCCTTCTGTTCTTTATTTTTGTTTTTACTAGGTTCGTAGGTCTATAACCATGTTTGCTCTTTTCAGAAAACGCCATGCAAGCATTTCTTACACAAAACCTGTCCAACCTCAATCACTCCCTTGACAGTTTCCTTCTGAAGTCATAAACTCACAGCAAGGCAAAATTGATACCAATGTTATGATGCAACATGTCTTAAAGTTAAAAAGTGAACACAAAACTAAAATGATAATGCTAGGAACGGGTATATCTGGAACCTTTGTGTTGGTGTTTCTGCTTTGTACAGTTTTCTTTTAATTAAGACGAAAAAATAAGCCAAATATAATATACCACTTCATCAAATCCCTGTTAACTGGATACCACACTCTTAACTGGTGTACTTCAGCAGTTACTTTTGAGCATTAGTGTATTAATTTTGTTTATTGTACTTCATTCTTTATTAAACAGTCTCTTGTTAAAATAAACAATACTGTAGAATAGATATTCTTGCATTAGTATAGGGTAGATTAAACAGCTGTTGCTATGTAATTTTCTAAGTGCAAAATCTGTTTTTAGTTTATTCATTGTCATCAAGATTTGTTACACTTATTACAACCATTTATGTAAGAACTATGTGATTCATGACCGTACAGTGCTTTTGTAAAGTGATAAAGTATTTTCCACATACTTAATGTGAAGCGTGTGCAATCTTCTAAGTCGAGAGTTTTCAGTGCTTGTGCTTTTTCCGTGTGAAGAGTGGAGGAATGTTGAGTGGTAAATTCGAGGGCGAATTTCTCCGAAGGGTGGAGGAATGTTGAGTGTTAATTAAGTAAATAAATTAGTGAAATCAAAGTGAACTAAGAAATTAGAATATAAATGGAAAACTTGGTTTAGTTTAGAGAGTTACATACTGGCATTCAGCGGGCAGAACAGAAGAAACAATGACCGTGGAGTCAGCGAGTTCCACATAAGCGGGCGCTGTCGATTCAGCCGTCAGGGTATCGCCCGACCGGCTCACGTGTTTCTAAGTTGTCGCATGAGCAAAGGCCCTCGCCTACATTCCAAGAGCCAATGACCGACGTTAAGAAGATTCTTCGAGAAGCCTTTCAACGTGACGGAAGAAGCAATGACCGGCTCACGTGTTTCTCAGTCGTCACATGCGATCAGAGGCCCCCGCCTACATTCCAAGAGCCAATGACCGAGGTCAAGAAGATTCTTCGAGAAGCTTTTCAACGTGACAGAAGAGGCAATGGCCGTGAAGTCGTTCACCCCCAGTGAACTGAAGTGAATAAATACGCGAGACGCGGTGGGCCCGAGAGGAAGACAGATGAAGACAGACGGAGACGAAGACGAGAGACGAAGGAAGAAAAGAAGAGTAGCAGTAGTTTTCAGTCAGTTTCGGTGCTGAAGACCGTCATGCAAGAAGAGACTGCATCATGCACAGACGCACCAAGTCCGCCGCTGTAAGAGAATAGCAAGCAGCAGCCGCGGCGCCAGAAGACAGAAGTTAAAAGGTATTGGAAGTCTGGTTTTTACATACCCGGGTGACTCGTGAGGACGGGAAGGAGACGGCCTCACATCAGTAGTTACCTGTGAGCTGGGATGAAGACCTGACAGCCGAAGACTGGCAAGCGGGAGTCCGTGGTTCGAGTTCGGGACACTGGCCTTCCACCGCCGCGCCGCTCCGCTGGTCGACGCACAACACACGCGGCCGCTTAGAGAAGAGAAACACTGGGACGCCACAGTCAAGGTATCACCATCCGATGCACGACGTCGCTCGCAATAATTAAACGGGCCACCTCGCGCTGCGCGTCTCCGGTCAGCTGGGCGAGACGGCGACACGAGTTACACACCGCTACGCGTAATCAGACGCCGCCGCCGCCGCCGCTGTCGCAGCAGAAGGCTACGCAAACGACACGGCCGCCGCTCTCCGAACCAGAACGTCCCAGTAAGATACAGTTGTACGAAACTTTCAATAAAATTTATCTTATGTAAAATGATGTTTCATTCGACCTCATACCCGAGCCAAGGGAGAACCCACCCTGCCCACATGTTGTAAGAGAGAAAAGTTAATTTATTTAATATTTTCACCCTGACAGAATGCTTTAGAATGCTCATCCTGACAATTGACAGCATCAAAAGAGAAAACCCAGTTACATTGAGTGACAGAACTGTCACATTTAGTAACACAAATGTTACATTTGATGTCAGAAGCCGTTATAGTTGTTACACGAGGAAGAGATCTGGAGACTCGAAGATAGCTTATGTAGTGGTAATGCAAGATTTTAAACTTTATCTCCTTTTTAAGGGCAGATGTGAACTCTGACATTGATCATGAACTAAATGTTAAAACTAATGAAATTACAGAAAGGTAGGAAAATAAGGAGATGGGACCTGAATAAGTTAAAAGAAACACGTTTTACGATGAATCTACCTATAGACATCACTGAAAGCTGAATGTAAGAAATATACATTATAGGGCCTCAGATAATCCGCACTAGCTCAGTTTAAGAGCCAGTGGAGTGTGGACGTTGGATGCCGGATTATTGAAGACTGAGTAATTGGATCTTACTTCGCTGAAGAAACCTTAACGGGTAAAAGATATTTACAGCTTCTTACTGAAATGTTACTGGCTCTTCTGCAGTGAGTACCAGTTGAAATGCATATATGTATGTGGTGGCAATAGGCTGGGAGCCCGGCTCCCACAAGCTTGTGGCTAGGAGTGCGCTCTCTCACCTTTTTCCTGGTTACTGAAAGGCGTTATAGGTAGGACTGCACGTTCACCTGATTCGACGCTATTGGAGTTGCTTCTCTGGGATAAATACAAAAGTGAATTATATATACAAGTGTTGACGCCCAAGAGGACTTAAAATATAGGATTGTTTAACGTTTGGAATTATAGTGATGTAATATCTTCAGTCTTTTCAGTCGTCCTGCAAACGTGCATTGTGGCGGACGGTGAGCATTTCGAACACTTGATAATATAAATGGAATTTTAAGGAAGTGTTTTAGACCACGATGTTCTGTGATTTCTTTTTTGTTCCTGTTGCTGATGTAATTTTGCAATGTAAATGTGTATCTCTACAGTAATCTCATGGCGCAAGATTGTTATTTAACATTCTTGATACTTCAGTTACTAGTATTAGACATCCATTCAGTCTTTGACGTCCACATTTCCTTCCTGGTTCTAAGGAAAAATAGAGCAGAACTGTTATAGTACTTAGCTGGTAAGTCATCATTAGATTCCACATCCTTTGGTTCCAGTTGATGTGTTGGTCCAACCAAATGTGATTAAGAGTGATTAGTATCAGTTTCAAATGACACTTTTCTCCACTGTTCCGCTTTTGTGAGTAAACAGTCTTAGCTGCGTCAATCTGGAGAACCCCATCAGCCTGACAAGACAGTTCTAGTCGTGTCCATCAACATGAAATTCCGCGTAAGATAGCAAGCTATTTCATACCAAAAAAACAAATAAATACCAAATTCTAAATAGTGTAACTCTTTTGAAATTACTAATCGCATTACCGTTGCATTAGTCTATTTTAGAACTACGATGCTGGTAGTAGAAATTAATGTACCTCCATAAGAAAAAGAGGATTTGCAATCAATATCTCTGTAATTAATATAGCTATGAAAGTAGAAGATTTGTTATTTACTTAGGACTATTCCACTACTCTTTTAGGTGTAAACTAAATTACGATATGTTAAACAGCTCACGAAATCTCTGAGGCTAGCTGCACAACTATCTCAATCAATCTGTGTGATAGAGGACGTCACAGTAGTTTAGAACTTGTAATGTGTTTTTGGTTTGGATTAGAGATCAACACTCTCAAACTTTTTTAATGTTATATTTTAATATTGTAGTTACTAAATGCTTACGAGCGTGCAGGGAATTGAATAGTGAACCGTTCCATTACCGGGTGTCGGGGGTCCAATTGGTACCATGGAAACTGATAAATAAATAGAAAAAGGACAAAGACATAAGACATTAACGGCTTTCTTCCACGTATGTACATTTTCCAGCTTCATTAATTACATTCGATATCCTTTTTATTCGGAATTAGGTAATTTAAAGATGCATAGTTTTGCATCTACAAAATTCGTGGCCGTCTTAATTCTAAGGAACAGAATACTCTAACAATCAAGCTAAATTTTACTCTTTACTCTCATTTAATACTTACCAGTAGGCTCTTGGGCAGATAGTGAACTTAATAATACACGAAAGTTATTCACAAAAATTTTGCACAACTATATTTTAGTTCAATAATCATCTGGTATTTTTCCAATTTGTTGATTTTAATCCCCATTTTACAGGACACTGAAACATCACTCCGTTAGAACGTAGGGAAGTTTTTAAACGAGCAAATACTTCGTTCATCGCCACTTATTTGCAGGTATTACAGTACGATAGCGCCTCTGAGAACAAGATTGCGCAGGCGAGGAAGAATAACAACTCCCCAGAAGCTTCCGGGTCTTTCAGTAGAATACCGTCTCGTTAGAAGAACTCGACGCATGATGCGGGCCTTGAGTTTTAGTTGCACAAAAGTGCGGGTAATCACGGACCGAATGAAGCAAACAAGTAAGTTCTTCTAAGCGACACTGATTGTACTTCGTCCGAACTTATTCCGATATGATTGCGAACTCTTTACTCACTCCTCCATAAGCCAGATTGTCTATCGTTTTACAAGCAATGGTATCGGTTTACATCGTCCCCAACAACATTAATAGGACTTTGTGTGAATTTTCTTTCGTTTCTTCCAGTTCATTGCCTTGTAATATAAACCTTCAGATCCTTATCGTTTCTTTTCCCCCGCCCCCTCCCCCCTCTTTCCCTTAACTATATGAAATTATTTCTTTCCTCTCTGCTTCCTTCAAATCTACCTACCGAGCGAGATGGCACAGCTGTTAGCACACTGGACTCGCATTCGGGAGGACGACGGCTCAAATCCCCGTTCACCCATCCACATTTAGGGTTCCCAAGATTTCCCTAAATCGCTCCAGTTAAATGCTGATATGGTTCTTTTAAAATAACATGATCGACTTCCTTCGCCATACGGGTTCGTGCTCCGTCTCTAATGACCTCGATGTCAACGGTACATTAAATCGGTGACAATTATCGAACAGTTAGTTGGAGGGTTCAAACCCTGACGAGTTCGGGAAGTGCCAAGCAGTTACACCAGGAAGACATACAGGACAATCACAACACAGCAGGTGTTCAACACCAGAAGCTCTCGCACACAGCACGTATTCTCTGGAGATTTTGCGCCATTTACCGAATAGGCAATAAGTTAGATTACGGTACCGCATTTTTAGGCAAGTCTGTAGATTCCAAAATCACATAAATGGTCGGCCAGGAAGATCTAAGGTGTCTGATTGCCAACTTCGCCAAGCCCGGTGTCACGAAATCAGAAGTAAAAGCATGTAAAAGCATTCCCAAGGACTTGCGGTTAATAAAAAAGATTCATACAAAAGGAACTGTAGTATTGACTCCGGGAATGTTAAAACAGCAAACGAAAGGAAGCGTAACAACTTACGCTTATGTAACATTTACCTAACCGATGTAAATGCAAGTATTTTTCAGTGTCCGTTTTCAGTAGACATTACGAAAACTGCATACTTCGAATGATTAACACTTATTTTTAAATTTAAGTAAAAGGCTTGCTTGTATGACACTGTTTTTAATCTGTAGAAGAATCCTTCGCAAATGTTTAAAACCTTACGCTGTAATCTATAACTTACTCCAACACACTGTTGCAAATGTTTAACCTATGTATACTCTATTTCTTTTTCCTTTCCTTTTTAATTTTATCACCATCCTGTGAAGTACTTAACGTATCACATCGCGATTACTTCTGCCGACTCCGCGTGAATGGCAGCCATGTTTTCTCCTATAAGCCGTTTGCTGAAAATATGGCAACAATGGTCAAATTTATGGGGTTGGGAACAGTTTGCATGAACAAATTCGTCTGTTATGGAACCACAGCAATTAATGCAAACAAAATGTTTTTTCAATGAAATGAGGGAATAAAACAATTTCCCTATACATGATCAGAGATCTTGGCCTTTGTGGAAGATATACTATACATTAATTACCCACAATTTTTTCCTGAATGAAATTGTATGTATACGGTATATATTTGTATCTGGCAGCTGAGTAGGGTTTCCTGCCCCGTTCTTACTGTCCATGTCACTGGTGTTAGGCAGGACATGATGAAACTGCTAGGCTGTGTCGCATAGACTGCTTGGCATCCAGATGCGTTGGTGGGATCATAAATTGGAGAAGACGAAACGAACCGTCTCGTAAGATTTAGCAGGTAACCCACGAGTGACGCCAGACAGAGCATAATCATCACCAGCTTGCACAATGCCTTCTTGACAACTTGGGTGTACGGCTTCGTGGCGTCTGCTCAAAATGGTTCAAATGGCTCTGAGCACTATGGGACTTAACATTTGAGGTCATACGCTCCTTAGACTTAGAACTACGTAAACCTAATTAACCTAAGGACATCACACACATCCATGCCCGAGGCAGGATTCAAACCTGCAATCGTAGCAGCAGCGCGGTTCCGGACTGAAGCGCCTAGGACCGCTCGGTCACAGCGGCCGGCCGTGGCGACTGCGTCACGCTCGAATCCTACTATCAGCTCTTATCAACTGAAATCGGGACTCATCCGACAAGGCCACGGTTTTTCTATTGTCTACGGTCTAACCGATATAATCATGAGCACGGTAGAGGCGCTCCACGCGATGTCGTACTGTTAGCTAAGGTACTCGCGTCGATCGTCTGCTGGCATAGAACCATTAACGCAAATTTCGCCGCACTGTCCCAACGAGAACGTTCGTTGTACATCCCACATTTATTTCTGTGTTATTTCGTATAGTGTTGCTTGTCTGTCAGCACTGAAAACTTTACACAAGCCCAGCTGCTTTTGGTCGTTACGTGAAGGCCGTCGGCCTTGCATTGTCCGTGGTATTAATGCTTGAAACCTGGTACTCTCAGAACACTCTTGACACTGCTGATCCCGGAATACTAAATTCCTTAACGATTTCCGAAATGGAATAGCCCATGCGTCTAGCTCCAACTGTCATTCAGCGTTCATAGTCAGTAAATTCCCGTCGTGCGGTCATAATGACAACTGAAAACTTTTCAAATGAATCACCTGAGTACATATGACAGCTCTCCAATGAACTGCCCCTTTATGACTTGTGTACGTGATACTACCGCCATCTATATATGTGCAAATCGCTAGCTGATGACCGTTGCCACCTCAGTGTACGTGGTCAGCCACATTAACGTAATCACAGCCTATGTTTCACGCCAGCGTGCAATGACCCATTAACGGTAAAAAAGGCCACTTTACACAGATATCGATGCAAATATTAAAACTCTGCGAGGAAAGAAAGTTGTGACCTTGAGATAACCTAATCAGAACAGAACACTCAGACATGGGTTCGCTTACGAAACATTCCAGGAGAGTATAACCAACAGAAAATAGGTGTGTCAGGAACAGAGTTTCCCCCAGAACAAAAGCAAGTCGTAATGTTATGTAAAAATATCGGGCACCAGCCTAATTAGGCATTCTGGTGTTAAGCAATATAATCAAGCAGCAGGCAGTGCTAAGGCTAACCTAACCTTCCTTGACACACACACTAAACTCTTTATTTATATCTATTCACACTACAACACAGTAACCTAACCTTGCATATAAATGTACTGCTAAAGTAGAAGTCACACAAATGGCCAATGAGATAGCAAACAGTAACATATGCCTCTCAACAACATGTCCCTTAAATGAACTATATGCAGCAGTTTATAGAAACAGTCACCAACACACATAAAACTAATAGCAATACTAGGCAGAGACGAGGAAGAAACGATTCTGACTTAAATCAGGGGGTCTATTAATGACCATAATCTATAACATGATAGCTTACTACAGGATCTCTACGCCTGTGAATTAACCAACTTGCAGTAGAATAGCTAACACAGTAAATATTTCTTTCTTAAGCTCAGTTTGAAGCAATTAAACTGAATGCAAATCTAAGTACACTGGCTCTGAAGGACCCTTCTATTTGCTTCATTAGCTAACTAGTCTAACACATGAGGGCCCTTAAACTTTCATGGTTTGAAGAATCATGCTCATTAACAAAACTACACAAGTATTTATGAGAAATAATTATTAATTAAGTAAAGCACAACAAACTATAACTCTTTAAATAACAAATCTGCTTTGATAAGCAGCCTTTTCACCTTCTCAAAATATAGTTGGCTGTGCAAATGCCCACACAAAATTATATTCAGGTTCAAACACTTTCTCATGAAATGAACACTGATAACACTTAGTAATTCTGATCAAAGTGCTTAAATGAAACAATTAATAATCTTTTTCATTTCAGATCGTTCTTTTAACTAACAACTTTATTATTTTCAAACACCTTTTCAAATAACGCAAATTATTTACGACAATGACTGCAGATTGATTTCAAACTGCACAGGTAGTTGAGTCTTTCCGAAATATATTACTTAACCTTAAAGACTATAACTCCACACATTAGAAGGCAATCAAAAAGAAATTTACAGATGCCGAATAAATCTCTCTGTAATAAATTAAGACATTCGGAATTAAATTCACTAGTATAGGATTCCTGTCCAGGTATGTGCTTTGGGATAGTCACGGGTGTAAGACAAGAGTTTTTAACAACACCACGATTATTATTAAAATCAACCAAATTTCGCAAATACCTGGTCCATTTACAGAGTGCCAAATATAAACAATTTAGTGGAAGACTGGTGGCACTGGTGGCGTAATTTTCAGTGGCTATTAACATGGTCGCTATGCAGTCATGGCAGTACTGTTGGCCTCACCCTGTTACAGATCTTCTTGGCGTCGGAATTATATTTTTACAGGGCCAAAACCCATGCCATGATAATAGTATCACCAAATGCAGCACCCGAGGCCCATAAATACTGCTCTTAAGCCCCTCTGGCCTCAAAACTCCAAGAATATGAGCTAGCGAGATGTTAACCACATTACTGTGCTCAGTCCAGACTGCTTACTCATCACAAAGGACGAGTTGCTACTTGCACGCCAGCTTCATCTTTTCCATTCCGCAAGTCTACTTCCGTAGCTGCGGGGCTTCCCCACGTCTTTTACATTCAACCGTACGTTCCCTAACTATGAACCAAGTCATTTACAGTACGTTATCTAACAATCATTCCAGTAATTATCTGAATCCATAACCACGGTTTATACAACATCGTTCAAAAAATTCACATAGCTGAAATATGTATACGTAGTCAAAGAATTTCCATGACAGCTATAACACTCTACATTAGCAACGCTGCAAATTGTCATAAAAATATCGATACAGATACGAAATAGATAGAAAATAGGTGTAACAAGCCCTCATAGACAGTAGTTGGCAGCACTAACAGTGGACAGTGTATAAAGCGTGTTGGGGACACGGAAAACAGTGTAGTAGTTGTCGTATTGGGGAAAAGGAGAGATTCATCTTACATCCAAAAGGGCATTATCATTGGCTTTCCGGACAAGGGTGGAAGCATATCTGAAACGGCTAAGTTTGTAAACTTTCCAAATGTATCCATGGTTAAGGAACGCTGTGCATGGCAAAATGACGCTATCCGAAACTGGCGCCGAGGCAACTGTGGCCATAGATGACAGGGGTGAACGACGGCTGCGGAGATGTTGTTGTCGTGATCCTCAGGCCTGAGACTGGTTTGATGCAGCTCTCCATGCTACTCTATCCTGTCCAAGCTTCTTCATTCCCAGTACGTACTGCAGCCTACATCCTTCTGAATCTGCTTAGTGTATTCATCCCTTGGTCTCCCTCTACGATTTTTACCCTCCATGCTGCCCTCCAGTACTAACTTGGTGATCCCTTGATGCCTCATAACATCTCCTACCCTCCGATCCCTTCGTCTAGTCAAGTTGTGCCACAAACTCCGCTTCTCCCCAATCCTATTCAGTACCTCCCCATTTGTTATGTGATCTATCCATCTAATCTTCAGCATTCTTCTGTAGCACCACATCTCGAAAGCTTCTATTCTCCTCTTGTCCAAACTAGTTATCGTCCATGTTTCACTTCCATATATGGCTACACTCCATACATATACTTTCAGAAACGACGTCCTGACACTTAAATCTATACTCGATGTTAACAAATTTCTCTTCTTCAGAAACGCTTTCCGTGCCATTGCCAGTCTACATTTTATATCCTCTCTACTTCGACCATCATCAGTTATTTTGCTCCCCAAATAGCAAAACTCCTTTACTACTTTCAGTGTCCCATTTCCTAATCTAATTCCCTCAGTGTCTCCCGACTTAATTCGATTACATTCCATTATCCTCGTTTTGCTTTTGTTGATGTTCATCTTATATCCTCCTTTCAAGACACTGTCTATTCCGTTCAACAGCTTTTCCAAGTCCTTTGCTGCGGAGATATGTAGGGGAAATTAGATATGCAACTGTTGGTCAATTAATCACCCAGATGAGACAAGGGGCTACCAACTGTGTCTCCTCAACGACGATTCAGCAAACGTTGCTACATATGACCCTCTGCAGCAGCCGCCTGGTTCATGCACCAATGCTGACTGCTCTTCAACGGCGACGAAGGCGGGAATCTGCACGCTAATATCGCGACTGGATGTCCAGTGAGTGGCGACAGGAAGCCTTTTCATATGAATCACGTTATTGCTCCATCAGACAGATGGCCCTTGGTTTTTACGGCATGAAACGTCTGAAAGCGAACATTCTGCAAGACGAGTATGCATCTATCCCTGAGGATCGTGTCCACCCTTACATGCTGTTTGCTTTTTCTTAGCACAATACCATCTGCCAGCAGGACAATGCGACAGTAACACTGTCACAAAGCTGGCAGCGGATGTGCGTGGTTCGAAGAGCACGTGGATGTGTTGCCGTACTCTGTTGGTCATCAAACTATTTAACCCCAGTCGGTAATCTGTTGGAGCACCTAGATCGGGCTGTTCGCGACATGGATCCTCAACCGAGAAACCTAGCGCAACTGGCCACTGCAGTACAGTCGGCAAGGTTCCATATCCCTGTCTCTACCTTCCAGAAACTCACTCACCCTGTTTCTGCACGTCTCGATGCGGTCCGCGCTACAGAAGGTGGTGATTTAGGCTTGTGACCCCGGGTCGCATTAATATGACTGGACAGTGTATTTCAGGCGGCAATGCCATAGGTAGTATCTAGCTGAAGAAACAGAATGAGAAGTTTCAGTTAAACCCCACAGCATATGGTTTCCTGACATCCACCCACACTAAAAACTGGTGTAAGCAGACGAGAACTACGAGGGCCGTCCAGAAAGTAAGTTACGATTGATCGTGAAATGAAAATCACAGTGAAAATCAGAAATGTTTCATTTGTAATAGTTAACTACACATTTCAGCTACTTCTCTACGTAGTAGCAGTTCTCACTCAGACATTCGTCTTAGCGTTGTACCAACTTTCCAATACCCTCATCATAGAAGGCAGCCGCCAGTGCTTTCCGCCAATTCTCTACGCTGGCCTAAAGCTCGTCGTCTGTGCTGCCAAAATGTTGTCTTCATAGCCAGCGGTTCGTTTGAGCAGAGATGAAACTCAGTGGGAGACAATTACGGGCTGTATTGTGGGTAATCAAACATTTCCAATTGAAACGATGCAGGAACATCTTCATTGCCCCTGCAGAATGAGGCTGAGAATTGTCTTGAAGAAGAAACCGCACGATAGTTATGTAATGTTGGTTGCATAGCTTCAGGGGAAATTCTCACCAGGCCCTCCTACTTGGCGGGAGACACTATTTTCTATAACATCTTTACGCGCTCACTAAGAGCTCAGGAATGAAAAGAGCGACGTAATTCGACCTAGAGTCATACTAGAGACACTGCCCAACACATCTCTGCAAAGCTTTATCGGATTTTCATAGTCGTTTCCATTTCGCGACCGATCGTAACTTACTTTCTGGACAGCCCTCGTACTTCAGATCTTTGCGACAGTCCTTTATGCCAGATGTCGAGAAAGGCATGTTGTCGGACTATGGCTTGTGACTACTCTTACGGGTAGATATTTTGTTGGTTGCCTTGCCGTAAACAGGCCTCTTACAACAACGCTTGCCTCCCTGAGAAAAATATCTTAAGTAACAAAACGCTTATGCATAGTGAAAAATTAATGTCCTGTTGCAGCGGTGTTCCACGAATTTTTTTTTAACTCACATATTATATGGTAGTACACTCTGTACTATCATATTCACGGAGTCAAATACCTATGAATAGATTGTTTTCGATAACAGTTTCTGAATCATGTATAGCCTCACTCTAGGTGCAATGTAGCTATGAAGTCACACAGGCGATCGCAGAGCTGTTGGGTGTCATCGTGAGAGATAAATCATTCAAACTATTTACATTTTTGCCGCAAACAGCCAAGTAATACTGCTGCAAGTGGGAGCTTAAGCAGGAGCCATACCACTTCGTCCCAGTTACGATTAATGGATCTCATTATTGGTATTTTTGTGTGGATCGTCGGGGATGATGAATATATTCGAGAACAATGTGGGTTGAACAAGCGGTTTTTAGAGCTAAAGACGTTCTTGGTTTATCATGTTCCGTTTAGTAATCGTTCAACAAACACGAGAGCCGTACGATCGCTACAAGCTGTGATATAGCACATCACGATGTATGATGTCGGTCCTGTATGTAGCTCCTTGATACTCCTCAGTGAATTATTACCTCCAGGTCATGACATTGGCGTATCGCCATCATTTAAGGGCAAGACGTTGTGCCTCCATCAACTTTCCCTACAATGTCAGAGTGGCACTGCAAGGCGTTTTGCAGTGGGTGACGTTCTTCTTCCATGCCCAGCTTCCAGAAAACGTTCGCCAATGTTCTTAGCTGACACTCCTGGGAAACAGATATGGATCCTACTTTGCGCTTCAGTCGCCATGCGAGAAGAAATACCTTTCCTTATGATAATGAATCTTTACGCCACTTCAGTCCAGAAGCAGAACAGCATGGATGAGCATTTTCCTTCGACTACTAACACTAATATTTATATACAGCTTATGATATAATTTCATAGTCGGTTATCGATTACTAAAACAAATTCGATCTCAATACCTAGCAAGAAACTCTTTGACTCTTGTCTAAATTTATATCACGTGAATTCCATTTCTTTTCTTCTGCTTAGGACGCATTCATAACAACAGTTCAACATTGCTGGTTTCGTAGGTATCATACAAGCCTTCTGAATTTGTATTTTGGGTTTGCTGTAAGGAATCCATATTTCTAGTGTCGAAACCTGTTGTGTACCAAGCAACAAATACCATTGCAGGGGCACTGTTTTCCGCTACCAGGGATAATTGGGCTGAATTAATAGTAGCATGCAGTAACCATATTCACAAAAATTTTTAAATGGATCACCCCATACTTTCTTATCGTGATCTGAGGATATACAACAACTAAAGACAGTAGTAGTATAATATGTTTCATGTGGGACATACTCATTTCACTAATACCAAAACTGTATCACGTGTTAACAAAGATAACTGTACAGCAATATTCAAAATCGATTAAGTGACTGATTCGAAAAGTAACATCTATTCAGCTGATGCTGGAGGAAAAACGATCATGTTTTACACACACGCTTAATCCAAGCAAATCAGGAATTAATATTACTAAAATATAAATCATAATTTCAAATTATCCATAACTTTGAAAATATTACAGGCGAGCAAGATCTAAGACCAGTTTTGGAGTCAGCTTGAAAATTTCGCTGAGAAGAGGTACTTTGCACATCTTTTGGCTATGGTTTAAAATTTTGTAGAAATTAAATTTACTTTAATTCGCTAAGGTGGCAAAAAGGGTTCTGGAAATAACAGTGGATTCAAGTATGGTTACTGCCACATTTACATATAGGGTGATAGTAATTAAAGTTAAACTTTCAAAACGCTTGTAGAAATAACACCGCTGGTCAGAATGACGTCAAATTACAACAGAATGTTATCGGAGAAGGGGGAAAACGTATGGCAGAAGAAAAAGAAAAGTGTGAAAATTGATCAATAGATGGCGCTCTCTGTGTCAGAATACGTAAATGAAAATACCTGTCATAATCACGACTCATAGAAGTTGGTATAAACACGCCGGGTACAGGCTTTTCCTCCTTTGGAGTCTGCGACAATCGTCATGACTGTCTCAATGCAGGATTGCGCTCTGCTTGTAAAGCTGTATTACAAGAATTAGGACTGTGCACACGTCGCTCTGCAGAAGTTCCGCAAACCGAAGGATTTTAAAAGAGGCGTTGGTCCGATGACTGCCGTGGGTCTGCAGAAAATGATTCGGAAATTCGAGAAGGTGGGTTCTTCCGGTGTGCAACCTGGTAGAGGGAAGAAACGAATTGATTCGACGTCAGTGGAAGCAGTGGCCACAGCAATGCAGGAGCAGACGAGTGATGGTGTTTAAACGTGTAGTGCATGGAGAATTGCCAGAACATTGGACATACCCTTCAGCATGGTGCGTAAAATCCTACGAAACATCCTCCCTTGTATCCACTCAAAAATACTAATGTGCACTATTTGCTTCCTGTTGGCCTGCCAGCAAGAGAGACCTTTGCTTTACAATTTCATGCCCACATGGAAGTGGACAATGATTGGCGGTGGAAGATATTGTGGACAGTCGAAGCCCACTTCCATCTGACAGGATATGTCAATACACAGAATTGTCGATTATGGGCAACAGAAAATCCACACGTAAATCAACCAGTACCACTTCATCCTGAAGAGTTCACTGTGTGGCGCGGGTTTGCGGCATCATTTATCACAGGACCACATTTTTTCGAAGAGACAGGTGCTTCCGGTCCTCTTACCTCTACCGTCACTGGTAAACACTATGTGCGTCTTTTGCACGACCACGTCATTCCAGCTCTCCAACAGCGAGGATGTGCCGATGGCATCATTTTTATGCAAAATGGCGCACCTCTGCACATTGAAAATCCAATTAAGCAGCTGCTGAAGGGCCATTTCGGAAATGCTAGAACTATCAGCCGCCATTTGCCTACACCCTGGCCCTCCCAGCCATCTGATCTTAATCCTTGTGACTTCTGGCTGTGGGGCTATCTGAAAGATATTGTGTTCAGTGTTCCGACTGTAAATTTAGCTGCACTGAAGGCACGCTTTGCGCAACACATTCTCAACGTGGCCCCGGGAACACTTCGATCAGTTGTGGAGCACGCTGTTTCTCGATTTCGACTTGTTGCAGAAAACGATGGACAGCATATTCAACATATTTTGCGCCAGTCATACGGAAATTGATAATCCGATTTGATTTTGATTCATGCTTTTTATGCGGTATTTGGCCTCAGGACGATTAAAAACCGATTTTTCCCACATGTACACCCATGCACACTAAATAGTACAGTTTGTTTGAGTCAAACGTACACCTTAATCATTGTTTTATGATTCGTTTGTCATTTGTAGTCGACCACTATTAAATTATCGTGCTTACAGCGCCATCTATTCCTACATTTTGTAACTATTTATTTTTCTTCTCCCATACGTTTTCCCGCTTCTCCGATAATATTCCGACCAGTGGTATTATTTCTACAGCGGTTTGAAAGTTTACCTTTAATTATAATCACCCTGTACATTCAACCAGATTAATATTCAAATAAAATTAGCCTTCAGGCAGTTTAATTCTAATATGAAGTAGATATTTATATTTCATTCTGTGACTTGGCATCCCTTAAACTAGTAGTAAGAAGGATATCTTTTAAATAGATTTCAGACAGACGCCAAAGCACAGTTCCGAGTAAACTCGTAACATCTAGTTTCGGACTATTTTGCATCTGCATCGATATTTCTATGTCATTTCAATTTCTAATGTTGCTTCTGTAGAGTGTTGTACTGTGATGGAAATTCTTTGACTAGTATACATATTTCAGTTATGTGAACTTTTTGAACAATGTTGTTTAAGCCGTGCTTGTGGGTTTAGGTAACTACTAGAATGATTGCTATATGATGTAGCGTAAATGACTTGGTCCATAGTTAGAGAACGTAGGGTTGAACGTAAAAGGTGTGGGGAAGTTCCATAGCTACGGTAGTAGCCTGACAGATTGGAAAAGGTGTGGTTGGCCCACAAGTGACAACTTGTTGTTTGTGATGGGTAAGCAGTCTGGATTGAGCAGTGGGGTGGTTAACATCTCGCTACCAGTAGCGAATCATTGTGGCTCATGTTCTTGGAGTTGAGGCCACAGGAGCTTAAGAGCAGCATTTATGGGCCTCGGGTGCTGCATTTAGTGATACTACTATCATGTCACGGGTTTTGGCCCTGTAAAAATATAATTCCGACCCCAAGAAGATCTGTAACAGGGCGAGGCCAACAGTACTGCCATGATTGCATCGTTGGACCAGGTATTTGTGAAATCTGGTTGATTTTAATAATAATTGTTGTGTTGCTAAAAGCTCTATCTTGCACCCGTGATTATCTCAATTGAAAAACTTATCCGAGTGAATTTAATTCCGAGTGTCTTAATTTATTATGGAAAGACTTATTCGGCAGCTGTAAAAAAAAGTTGTGATTGCTTTATAATGTGTAGAGTTATAGCGTTTAAAACCCAGTTTTATAGTTTGAGAAATATTTCACTTCCAGTGAATTTTTAAATCAATCTGCAGTCATTTTCTTAAATAATTTGTCTTACTTGAAAATCTGTCAGAAAATAATAAAGTTGTTAGTTATAAGAACAATAACATCGATCTGACGTGAAAAATATCATTAATTGTTGCATTTATGCACTATGATCAGAATTACTAAGTTTTATCAATGTTCATTTCATGAGAAAGTTTTTGAACTCGAATTTAATGTTGTGTGGGGTATTTCCACAGCCAACTATATTTTGAGTAGGTGAAAAGACTGCTTATCAAAGCACACTTGTTATTTAAAGCTTTATAGTTTGCTATTCCATACTTAATTAATAATTACTGATGAGAATACTTACCATCTCCCATAAATATTTCTACAGTTTTGTAAATGAGCATGGTTCTTCAAACTATGAAAGTTTAAGGGCCCTCATGTGCTAGGCTAGTTACTTAATGAAGCAAAGCAAAGGCTCCTTCAACGACAGTGTTTAGACTTGTATACTGTTTAATTGCTTCAAACTGAGCTTAAGAAAGAAATATTTACCAGATAGAGATCTTGCCGGCGAAAGGCAACAGTCCCATGTTCGAGTTTTGGTCCTGCACACAGTTTTAAATCTGCCAGGAAGTTTTAATATTTACTGTGTTAGAAATTCTACAGTAAGTTGGTTAATGCAGAGGCTCAGAGACCCTGTAGTAAGCTATGATGTTATAGATTTTGCTCATTAACAGACCCCCTGATTAAGTCAAAACCATTTCTTGCTCTTCTCTGTCTAGTATTGCAATTCGTTTTATGTGTATTGCTGATTGGTTCTATAAACTGCTGCATATAGGTCATTTAAGGTACAGTCGTGCTCAAAAGTATCCGAACGACCTGACCTGCATTTCGCCTGATTCGCATACAACCCTCATAACTCAGCTGTCTAGCAGGTCATCTAATCGCTCCTCGGTACAGTCGTTTGACTATTGAAAATGGATCCAACAAATCACCACTAGAAAACATTGCTCTGTATCGCAATAACTCAAGATGTGAAGTAATACCACGATACTACAGATGTCAGGGAACACCTTATCACAGATACGACTATCCTTAAGGCTTGTAATCTCACATTTATTACAATAAATGACATGCATGAAATGTTACCACTCTCATTATAACGTCAGAAACTTAATGCACGTAGTAAGTTCGTTGTAGTCATGATTTCCTCTTCAAAGTAACACATAGTACTTATTATTTAACGCTAAATGTCATTAAAAATTTAACTTTTTCACTAGCTGCTGGTTGAGAATATGTATGAACTTCAAATGACACGGTGAACCGTCTCGTTCTGCATATGGATTCAAATCCAGGTCATGCAGACTAAGCAAAGATTTCGTGACTGACGGAAACTAACAGTCATTCCTGACTAGGCACACAGAGAGTAATATATCTCGATTTTAGACAGTATCAGCTAGGAAATATCAACTTTAAATTACATAAAGTAAACATTTTTAGCGGACGCGAATTCCTACCCAGCATCTATTGTCCCTGTTAACGATCTAAGAGAGATGTTAAATATTACTTCTTCATAAGTAACTTACTTGAAATGCCGTGAGGTAAAGCTTTGTGTTGAACGGGGATTCCAACCCAGAACCTAATCGGATTGTTATCGAAGCACAATCAACTGTGACATATCGGATTTTCTCGGCAGTAGCAAGATGTTTTAACTGAAATGACGAGACGAAATATTAATTTTTCCCTTCCCAGGACTCCAACCCGGCACCTATGGCTGTTATATTCTAGAGAAAATGAACGTTAAATATGGGTTTGTTACACCAGCAGCGACATGTGAGCATTTTTGAACTAGAAATAATATGACGAAAAGTTCAGTGCTGACTGGTAATCGAACCCCACACATATCGTTGTTGACTACACGCAGAGACGTCAGCTACTGAATTTTTTTCCACCAGCAGCTCGGAATGACAACTTACAGTGACATCGCAAATAGTTCTGTGTCTCACTGGGAATCAAAAACGTCAGATATCGTTAGTGTTGACAACGAATGAAAATACATTAAAATCAAAATTATTATCCACCAGCAGATAGGTGTTCTCATGCTAGGCTTGATAATACACAATGAAAACTTTAGTGACGGGCCAGGATTCGAACCCATTCACGCGAAATATGTGGAGATGTTGAGGAATCTGCAGTTTTGAACAAACAACAAATTGCAGTCGAGCTGTATTGCCACGAAAGGATCAAATTTCGCGTTAAAGACGGTCTGGGTTGCATTCCCAGTTCAGAACAAATTTTATCGACGTACAGAAGCTCAAATAAAAGGTGAAATAAGTGTCCTGTGACGCTATATAGCGTTTGTTTCGTCACTAGATATAAATAACTAGTATAAGGAAGCTTACTGGAGATAGAGTTTCTACATGTCGCCACTCCTGACTTTATTGTGGTTCAACCTAATGGCTACATGGTAGAGAAGGAATATCATGTTTATGTGAATTTTATACCACAATGCCATTATACTTTCTTCACTTGGCATTGCCAGAAGAGAACAGAATCTGTCTCTCCCTACCGAAAATCATCGGCAGAAGTTGGAATCGAACCCAGACCATGAGTATATGAATCTATCAGCAATCAAGAAGACCACAAAATCCTCTTCCCTGTGGCTCATTTTTCTATTGTAACGCCGCTGCGCCACACTGGAAGAGAATTCTGACACACGGGCTCCCTGTAGTGGTTTGCAGCATGTTCAGTACATTCATTTACTCGGTTGACCGAATCGCCATGAACTAGCTACCTCGGCTGCCCATTGGATTCATTCGACTCTATTTTGTAATCACCGAAATAAAATCACGTAACTGATACCTCCAGAGAACTGCCAACAGTATAGGAAGCAGAAATTTAAGCAGGAAGTGTTCCTTTCCAATTGAGCTACTCTATTGCGCTATCTGTTTGTTGAAAACGTCGTGCAGTGCAAAAGAAAAGCTGTAACTGTCTGTCTCTCAGAAGTCTACATGTGGCCATATGCATTATCTCACAACACTGTGGAATGCGGAAGTTCTGGAGGAATTGTTCTTGGCTCCTGTACCTACTCTGGCCGCAGTTCAGCTAGTTTTGTAATGGTAAGTCTAGTGCACCATAGACGAAACGTCACGAGTTCAAATACCTTCACTGCTACAAAATTTTTAAAGCTCAATTCTGCTGTCTGCTGAAGTTATCAGTCTAATGAAATTATGATCATAATTTCCTTAACTTCTTAACCCAAAGTATTCGTATGTGTAAAAAGTGCCAACTACTGCGACATTTTGTTCTTTTCAGGTTTAATAGACGACCAGGCAGCAGATGCTTCTTGCAACTTTTGTATTATGTATGGGGAGAGCGCTTCGCGCTAAAATACGTCAGAAAGTATTTTCCACATTAGCTGCGGTGTGGTAGTGGCATTTTATTCTTATTCAAACCTTGTTTGACAGTTTTAACTTGGAACAATTTTCTACATGTAATCAATAAACTGCATGTGCATTGTCAGACTGTTACAGATAACATCAGAGAATTTAGATACATCGTTGATGACTAGTTTCTCTCTCATGTCTACAATTGTTTAAACAACACTAAAAGAACCCCTACGAAAATTTGCACTGCATTATAAGAAATGAAATAAAACTACCCATGATAACCTTACGACGAAAGTCTGTTTTAATAAACCTGAGTATCTGTACACAAGCGTGCCTCTACCGGACAGGATTAATAAAATACTACTCACTTAGATTTCGATTGGGTCTGTGTTTAATTGGTTTACCGTGTCATACTCAAGAGGTATGTAAATGTAGCATTTCATAAATAAAGTTATGTATTCCTAGAAACCCAAAATTTGCTTGTCAGCAATGGAAAGAGGCATTATCTGTTGTGCAGCATTGTAAGCTTTTCACAATTGAACAATGAGCCGAAAGTATTTTCTTGCGTTTTCCTTATCGATGTTTGATCTGACTGCTTGTAGCTCTTTCACAGAAGGGATAAAAAAGTTGCAGCCAGCGAGACTTGAAACACGAACCAGAACAGACGCTTATTTACAGATTGGCAGGTTACCACAGGGCTAGAGAAGTGGTATGTGTCTATGTTTCCCGTTACGAGGCTGATTGTGACTAGAACTCGTAAATCGATATTTAAAGGACAAGATTAGTTGGGATTTCCACGATCAACGACTTTCCTGGGCCAAAAATCGTGATTCTACAAACTTTTGTTACACCTCAAGCGATAATAACTCAGATTATTCAATGGAAATGACAGGAAAAATCAAGTGAACTTTGAGGCCTAATTCCGTGCACACCAGGAAGTAACTCGACGATCACAAAGTTGCCAAACATACCTTGCCTTGTTGCCAAATCTCAGTTACAGTAGCAGCAGGAAGAAGACGAACCGATGTGTTCCTACAGAGGGCTGGGAAGTGACCATAGCTGGTATCTCAAAAACGCGGCTGGCACGGCCTGGAATACGTAATGCGTCTGATTCGCATTTCTGTAACTAGGTTTAGGGACTGGAGCGTAGTTACTAATAATACTCACAACTGACTGGAAGCTAAGCATCATAAATCAGTAACTGTCATAGTTGTTTTTATATTTCTTTCGTAAAGTGTACTCAAAACTAAGAAACTCATTCATGGACGTTTTCGTGCCTGGTCGATAGTCGAGCACAGGATGCGGGTTTTGCAACTGTGAAATACTTTTCCACATTACAGACGCCATTTCTTGGCGCAAGTAAATGAAGGAAGTCAGCGCTGTTTTGTTATCAAGTGACGGCGTCATCGATTACTTCAGTTTTAATGTAATCTACGAGTAATTGCTGATGTTTGATATTAACATGAAAAGACAGGGAAGATACCTGTTCTTGGGCAACTACTTCTATAATGACCAATAGGCATTACATGATGTTCAAACACATGTGTTCCAGCAGCGGTATGAAGAAAATGATAGTAATAATGACGGCAATGATCGAATTATCTGGTAACTTCACACATCATAGTGAATTTTCTCGAACTAGGAAATTCGCTGAATTAGTGAAAATTTCAAATGGCTTCACATCGAGGCTGTGATGCCTAGAAGAATCTTTACATCCTGCTGACGTGAGAATAGCATAATCTCCACGTCAGAATCTTGCTTCTACGTAACCATTTAATAGACTCGTATTTTTTCCACCGTGACTAATTTTGTAAGCTAAACATATGATCCGTTACAACGCACTCCTGGGGCTGGGAAATGTGGCCACAATGATGTGGTGGAACGAATTATCACAGGTGCAATGCGTGGGTTCAGGCGTTTACTCTTAAGAGGCAAAAACAGATTTAGTTTACCTCTGGTACCTCAAGAGAAAGACGTTATAATTCAGACTCCGCATTAAACATCACGTTCCTTCATTACCAACTGGGCAGAGTCGGTTTACGTTGGGAAAAGACATAGGCGGAATTCATTTTAAACAGAAATATTGTTCAGCGTAAACTTACATACATTAGAAAGTTTTATTTTATTTGATGAACCGATAGCCATTTAAAGGAACAGGGCACTTATTTTACTTGTACTTGATTGATCTACAGACGTTGATAAACTTGGTGCTGGACTTTGATTTGAATTCGTATCTCCTCTCTCGAGGATCTGAATCTTTCGGAACAGCATAGTTCAATCATTTCGTTCCTTTTCCCAAGACTGCAATCTTCTCCGGGTCTCATCCAGAGATAAGATGTGGGTCCGAATACTGATCCAGTACAAAAATATTCATAATTTAATTTCAAGCCCTATCACGTGCACACCAGCCTGCTAGTAAAAATTAACATGCATTTCTAATGTCTGTTCATGTGTTGCCAACATTCGCAATAGGTGTCGTTATTTCTGGTCAAACACGCACACATCTTACTGTTGGTGAGTAACCAATTGATACTTAAGCTATACTCGTGGAAGATAAAGAAGGACGGTAGGTGTGCGGTTCGATTGTCGCTCATGCACAAAATCTTGTATCCTTATTTTAGATTCAAAGACCTAGCAGCTGGTAAGAAAAACCGATACATAAGACTTTATTTTATTTAGGTAACAAGTCGATTACGTGTTGGGTTCGGATCTTCATCACAGAACTTCACATCATGCGCTTCATCTTTAAATGCATGCAGACTTTGTAACTTCTGAATGGAGGTATATCAGACATATTTCGTGGTTAGTTAACAGAGTCGAAAGAGTCTTGATAGGAGTCCCGATTTATTACAAAAACTGTGGTCTTTTATTTTCAAGTTTTGATTTGGTTACTGATATTGGCGATAATTTCGGTAATTCATGACTCTTCATGGCTAGTCAGCAGTATGATTAGATTAGATTTGATACGATTAATATTTGTTCCACACATCATAAATATGACATTTCGTAATGATGTGGAACGTGTCATTTTACATTTTAATGAAATATCTCTTTACATATCATCTCCTCTCTCTCACTCATTCTTTTTTATATTTCTCTCTCTCTCTCTCTCTCTCTCTCTCTCTCTCGCAATTGACTTTTATTTTTATTTGTTGTGGTTCTCGACTATCGGCCAGGCAAGAAAACGTCCATGAATGAGTTTATTAGTTTTGAGTACACTTACGAAAGAAATATAAAAACAACTATGACAGTTACTGATTTATGATGCTTGGTTTCCAGTCAGTTCTGAGTATTATTAGCAATTACGCTCCAGTCCCTAAACCTAGTTACAGAAGTGCGAATCAGACGCATTACGTATTCCAGGCTGTGCCAGCCGCGTTTTTGAGATACCAGCTGTGGTCACTTCCCAGCCCTCTGTAGGAACACATTGGTTCGTCTTCGTCCTGCTGCTACTGTAACTGAGATTTGGCCACAAGGCAAGGTATGTTTGGCAACTCTGTGATCGACGAGTTACTTCCTGGTGTGCACGGAATTAGGCCTCAAAGTTCACTTGATTTTTCCTGTCATTTCCATTGAATAATCTGAGTTATTATCGCTTGAGGTGTAACAAAAGTTTGTAAAATCACGATTTTTTGCCCAGGAAAGTCGTTGAACGTGGAAATCCCAGCTAATCTTGTCCTTTAAATATCGATTTACGAGTTCTAGTCACAATCAGCCTCGTAACAGGAAGCAGAGACACATACCACTTCTCTAGCCCTGTGGTAACCTGCTAATCTGTAAATAAGCGTCTGTTTTGGTTCGCGTTTTAAGTCTCGCTGGCTGCGACTTTTTTATCCCTTCTGTGAAAGAGCTACAAGCAGTCAGATCAAACATCGATAAGGAAAACGCAAGAAAATACTTTCGGCTCATAGTTCAATTGTGAAAAACTTACAATGCTGCACAACAGATCATGCCTCTTTCCATTGCTGACAAGCAAATTTTGGGTTTCTAGGAATACATAACTTTATTTAAGAATTGCTACATTTGCATATCTCTTGAGTATGACACGGTAAACCAATTAAACACAGACCCAATCGAAATCTAAGTGAGTAGTATTTTATTAATCCTGTCCGGTCGAGGCACGCTTGTGTACAGATACTCAGGTTTATTAAAACAGACTTTCGTCGTAAGGTTATCATGGGTAGTTTTATTTCATTTCTTATAATGCAGTGCAAATTTTCGTAGGGTTTCTTTTAGTGTTGTTTAAACAATTGTAGACATGAGAGAGAAACTAGTCATCAACGATATATCCGAATTCTCTGATGTTATCTCTAACAGTCTGACAATGCACATGCAGTTTATTGATTACATGTAGAAACTTGTTCTAAGTTAAAACTGTCAAACAAGGTTTGAAGAAGAATAAAATGCCACTACCACACGGCAGATAATGTAGGAAACACTTTCTGACGTATTTTGGCGCGATAATACAAAAGTTGCAAGATGCATCTGCTGCCTGGCCGTCTATTAAATCTGAAAAGAACAAAATGTCGCAGTAGTTGGCACTTTTTCCACATGCGACTATTTTGGGTTGAGAAGTGAACGGAATTATGTTCAAAATTCCATTAGACTGATAACTTCAGCAGACAGCAGAATTGAGTTTTAAAATTTTTGTAGCAGTGAAGGTATTTGAACTCGTGACGTTTCGTCTATGGTGCAATAGACTTACCGTTATACTACTTTTTTTTAACGGACCGAGACTCGAACTCGGGACCTTTGCGTTTCGTGAGGAAGTGTTCCAAAAACTTTTTTTTGTTTTTTTGCGATACAGAATTTTTTCTGGAAATTCGCAGCTCCGTAAAATATATCAGAAAAAAAAGCTCGCACACGCTGGCCCCTACCACGGTGAAAACTGACGACTGATTGAGTCGTTCTGACCCGAGACACAGGCGGTACCACCGGGCAACTTTTTTTTATCTCTACCAACTTTTTTTTCTTTTTTTATTTTTATTTTTCCTGGACCTCTTCCACTTCAGGCGTTGGCCCCTATCAACCATATCACCCTCAAAATCCTATCTAACCTAAAAATTAAAAAAAATTAAATAAATAAAAAATGAAAATAAAAAAGAACACTCTGTTGCCACGCCACTTTCACCCTAACTTAACCTACTTTTTTATTTTTTTTAAATAATATATAAAGAAACTGAATAAATCTTCTTGCCGTGACAAACTGTCCAATACCCATAAAACAGAAGAACACGAGATCAATCAAGCACTTCTGATTTGTTTTATGTTACGGCTTCTGGCAAAATTAGTTTTCCTGAGGCACGTTGACTTGCCGTACTATAAAAATAAATAAATAAATAAATGCCAGCTTAATTATAATGAAGCAAAATTAATACTGACTCGCTGTAGTGTTGTACACCAACCAAAAAATTACCACTTCATTATGGCAAAGTGTGAAGTAAGAAACTTTGAAACAAAGCTTTGTATTTCCGACTCGTTTTAAGGTTGTGGTGCTCTTCCATTATATACTGTATGTACTCGTCTATACTCGCATGTGTATTCGTAACTGCAAAATATGCAAACTGGCCGATAATCCAAGTGTAGCTATTGTGCTTTGTTGCAGGAAAGAAATGGCAGTCTGGTTGAAGTACATCTTTAAGTGTTATAGCAGAGTCTCTGGTTCTAGTAATTATTGCGAGTTTTTTTCTAGTCCAGTTCCATATGTAGTATTGGTCTCGGCAGATGAGAATGTGTGCCAAGGTATCTACAGTATGGCAATGATCGCAGTACGGACTCTGCTTCATTTTGATATTGTGCAGCTTTTCACCTGTGGGGACCTTCTCGTTTACAATGTCATACCACGTGTACACTACTTTGGAGCGGAGGATGGGATTGTTAATGTTTTTCCAGACGTTACTCCAGTTGACCGCTGGATATTTCGCTTCCATTGGGTTTTGCCTATGGTGTCCCGTGAGGTGGTAATAGGTCCTTCTGGTGTCAAGCAGCTGTGAAGTATCTTGAATATAGCTCATTTCCAGGTAGTAAGTCCGCACGTGATCGAGTTGAGCGCTGATTCGACCAACATCGACTGGGGCCTTTTTGCTCGTTGGGGCTAACCTGTTGAATAACGTTTCCGTAATTGTCGGATGGGGTGACTGCAGTATTTTGCGGATTCGGTCCATATATACGGCAGTGCGTTGGTTCTTGATGTCTTTGACGCCCAAACCACCAGCGGCGCGGGTTAACACTATGGTTTGCATGGCGACTTTAAAGATGTTTCCGCTCCATATGAACCCATACGCTGCAGCTAAAAGCTTTTGCGCTGTATCCTTGGTTACTGGTTACACTGCTGCGATGTGATATATTTTGCTTAGCGCATAGCTGTTAATCAATAGAGCTCTCTGTATCCGATTGAGCGTTCTAGTTTTGTGTTCACGGAGAGTAGCCCTGAATATATGTAGTTTATGGTCCCAGTCGGCTACTGTCATCTCTCTTGGGTTGGCCAATAGAATCATACCTAAGTGGTTCGTCTTCTCTGTCCTTTGTAGCCATGTTCTTTGAATGCTCTCCATATGGGGTCTGACAGGCAAAATTTTCGATTTTTGTTCATTGAGTTTGGCTCCGGAAGAAGTGGCGTAAGCGTGGATTATTTGCTGAACAACTTCCATTTCTGAGTGCGTGTTAACTACTACACTGACGTCATCAGCATAAGGGTGACACACGGTTTTTGTACCCAACACCTGTAGACCTTGTAACCTGTGATGCAGGTTTAACAGTAATGGTTCTACGGCGATTGCGTATAGTGCCATAGAAAGGGGGCAGCCTTGTCTCACTGATTGCTTGATCGGGACTGGTGAACTTAACTGACCATTAATTTTGATTCGAGAGGAAGTTCGGAGTATACATTTGCGTATGATCTGAATAAAATGAGCACTGAATCCCTTGCCGGCCGCGGTGGTCTCGCGGTTCTAGGCGCGCAGTCCGGAACCGTGCGACTGCTACGGTCGCAGGTTCGAATCCTGCCTCGGGCATGGATGTGTGTAATGTCCTTAGGTTAGTTAGGTTTAAGTAGTTCTAAGTTCTAGGGGACTGTTGACCACAGCAGTTGAGTCCCATAGTGCTCAGAGCCATTTGAACCATTTGAACTGAATCCCATCCGTTGCATTACAGTAAGTAGAAAGTGGTGGTTGATGCGGTCAAAAGCCTTATCGAAGTCTAAAAACATGAGACCAACATTGCATTTACATAGCCACGACAAATATATTATGTCTCTATATTCACATAACGCATTCGACATTGAACCCCCTGGGACAGCACTCATTTGATAAGGGCCAAGTACTTTCGGCAGTACCGTCTTCAGTCTACAGTTTATGAGTCGAGTGAAGATTTTATAGTCGGAATTGAGCAGTGTTAGTGGTCGAAAATCCTTCAGCGTAGTGCTACGTGGTTTTTTGGGGATCAGTACAATCATTCCTTCGGTAAACTGCGATGGCATCTGCACGTTTCCCAATAATTCATTGCATATTTTGGTGAATTCCGGTCCTATGAAGTGCCAAAAACAAGCATAAAATTCTATGGGTAGGCCATCTAAGCCAGCAGATTTCCTTGTAGGCGTATCTTTGATTATGGTACATACTTCTTCCTCAGTTATGTGGGCTACAAGGTCGGCGTTGTCAGTCGGATGAGCCGTGGATTGAATGTTGGATAAAAGCGGCTCACTTACCATCGCATCAGTCGCCGATGCGGAGTTAAAATCTGTATAATGTTGCACCACCTAGTTTTTTACTGTGACTCGTTGATCATATTCGTTCCCCTGTTCATCACTGAGAGTGTGGATTAACTTTTGTTTACCTCTCTAGGCTTCCGTATCACGTCATATAAGGACGTATTCTCCTGCGTCAGTTCAATCGGAGGACGCGATCGAACTTTTTTCCCCTCTAGTGATTGTCGTACCAAAGCTGTTATTCTTGCTTTAGTGCGTTTTATTCTAGAGCTGTTTGCTACTAATCCCATGGGGTCATCACATAGTTCGCGGAGACAAAGAAAGTGATACTCCAAGGTGCGTTTTCGCCAGTACCCTTTCATGCGACCATATCGTGCGAGGAATTTTTTTATCTGCGGTTTCGCAGACTGTAGCCACCACATGATGCGTGTTGGATATCTGGATTGCATCCGTAGACAACGCTGCCATGTATCATGGATCTCCTGTTTCAGTACTGCGTCCTCCAAAAGTGACACGTTTAGCTGCCATAAGACCCTTCCCAGGAATGTTTTTTGTTTAGTATGCTTCGCGGTTATATGAAATGCGCAGTGATCCGAGAAGTTAAGAGGCCAAATTTCACAGTCAGTTACATTATGGATAAAACGTTTCGTTACATACAGCCTGTCTAGTCTGCTTGCCGAAGTACTGGATACGTACGTGTATCCTCGGGTGTGCGGGCGAAGCATCTATCATATCTAGTCCGTTAATTAACATCAATAGCTCCTCACAAAAGTTGAAGTTCGGGATTTGATCTTCTGGACGCAATACGCAGTTAAAAACTCCACCCAAAATTGTGTGCAGTCGAGAATCCGTTATTAATGGGACAATTTCGTCCCGGAACAGGTTGCCCCTTGCTCGTTTTCCGCTGGATCCGGAGGGAGCATATATATTAACAAGAAGTAAATCATATATTTGTGCAGTTATGCCTCGTCCAGATTCAAGTATTGCTTTTGCTGTACATGGTATGCCGTGTTTGAACAATATTCCTGTTCCACATTCATTGCCTATGTTTAAGATCGCCTCATATCCGTACACATCCGCTATTTTGGTCGTAACTACCTCTTTTAACATCGCTATGTCAATGTCGGCGGCATATAAGTAATCCATCACAGATTGTAACTTTACGTCCGAAACTATTCTGTTTACATTGAGCGTAGCGATTTTATACGCCTGTATCATTCGGTAGTGCAACTAAGCGCATTCAGTGTCGTCAGACCATGCTGTCCCCGTATCAGTTCCGCAGCGGTCAACAGTGTCCATTGGTTCTTCAATTGGAGGGGCGGGGTTCATCTCTACGTCCTCATTCGAGTTGGGGATGTCTGGTTTTCCATTTCTCTTCAGGGCTCTGTTTTCGTGTTTGCCGTTTAGGTTTCACAGGCTGCTGTCTGATGTTGTCTTCCTCAGCATTCTTCAAATCTTATAAACGGGTGGTGTTTCGAGCCAAATTGTCGACCGTGCTCTTGGTGGATGATGGTGTCAATAGAGAAATCGGTTCACTATGAGGTTGCTCATTCCGGGATGGTTCTTACATATCATTCTCAACAGTGGAGGAATCGGAGAATGTGCTGTGGCTCCCAATACCTTTCGGTGTCTGTTGTGTTGAAACCGTTACAGCTGTCACGATTTCCTTAGGTTCGGGTGGTCTAGCTTCTGTTGTGTCAGTGGTGGCAATCTGGGCTTCGTCTCGGGTTGGATGGTTCTCCGAATTCACATCAGGGCTTGGGGTCAGGACTTGGCCGCAGGCAGCCGTAGCGTAAGTCGCTGGCGGCGCAGTCATAGCCGGCGGTCGCGGCGCCTCGCCAGCCGTCAGCTGCGCCACTCGCCACTGTAAACACTCCGCGCGGACGTGGCCGGGAGAGTTGCACGCCGCGCACGTCCTCGGCTGGCCGTCGTATATAACGATACTTCGGTATCCACAGACGCTGATGCATGACGGTACATGTTTGTGGAAATCGACCTTTAATTGTCTCACTCCGTTGAGAACTTGGAATTTGTGCGCGTTGGACCACAGTTCGGCAACATTGCTGAGAACTTTACCGTACGGCGGTATCACTGCGTTTATTTGTTCCGCCGGTACTTCGAATGGTAGTTCAAATATCCTGATAGTTCGTGTTCCAAACCCTGCATGTGTTACGATGACTTCGCCTACGTTTCCATCACAATGTTTAAACTTCATAATTCCTCTGCAAGACTCAACTATTTTGTCACATAATTTGGCATTCCTCAATTTCACAAATACAACGCTGCTCACTATCGAAAGATGCATTCCAATGACATCCTCTGAATCAACTTTCACTTCGTATTCCAACCAATGTTCGATTTCGTGTAGTTTAGGACGGGCGTAATTACGATCAAACGAGAATTTCAAAGTATCTTGTCTGTTGAAGTGGGCCATCACGGATTCATATTTCAAATTTCAATACGCGTAGAAGTTCTGCAACGATGCAAGAAGCACTGCGACTTACCACACCGAAGCACAGCAGATCGCAGAGCATGCAACTCAGCACACGTCCGCTCAGAACGGCTGATGCGGCGAGACTGCTAGGTGAACCGCAGCAAGAGCAGGTCCAGGGGTCAAGAACAATTCCTCCAGAACTTCCACACTCCACAGTGTTGCCGGCCGAAGTGGCCGTGCGGTTAAAGGCGCTGCAGTCTGGAACCGCAGGTTCGAATCCTGCCTCGGGCATGGATGTTTGTGATGTCCTTAGGTTAGTTAGGTTTAACTAGTTCTAAGTTCTAGGGGACTAATGACCTCAGCAGTTGAGTCCCATAGTGCTCAGAGCCATTTGAACCATCCACAGTGTTGTGAGATAATGCATATGGCCACATGTAGACTTCTGAGAGACAGACAGTTACAGCTTTTCTTTTGCACTGCACGACGTTTTCAACAAACAGATAGCGCAATAGAGTAGCTCAATTGGAAAGGAACACTTCCTGCTTAAATTTCTGCATCCTGCACTGTTGGCAGTTCTGTGTAAGTGGCAGTTACGTGATTTTATTTCGGTCATTACAAATAGAGTCGAATGAATCCAATGGGCAGCCGAGGTAGCTAGTTCATGGCGATTCAGTCAACCGAGTAAATGAATGTACTGAACGTGCTGCAAACCACTACAGGGAGCCCGTGTGTCAGAATTCTCTTCCAGTGTGGCGCAGCGGCGTTACAACAGAAAAATGAGCCACAGGGAAGAGGATTTTGTGGTCTTTTTGATTGCTGATAGATTCATAAACTCATGGTCTGGGTTCGATTCCAACTTCTGCCGATGATTTTTGGTAGGGAGAGACAGATTCTGTTCTCTTCTGGCTATGCCAAGTATAATGGCATTGTGGTATGAAATTCACATAAACATGATATTCCTTCTCTACCACGTAGACATTAGGTTGAACCACAATAAAGTCAGGAGTGGCGACATGTAGAAACTCTATCACCAGTAAGCTTCCTTTTACTAGTTATTTATGTCTAGTGACGAAACAGACGCTATGTAGGGTCACAGGACACTTATTTCATCTTTCATTTGAGCTTCTGTATGTCGATAAAATTGGTTCTGAACTGGGAATGCAACTCAGACCGCCCTTAACGCGAAATTTGATCCCTTCGTAACAATACAGCTCGACTACAATTTGTTGTTTGTTAAAAACTGCAGATTCCTCAACATCTCCACATATTTCGCGTGAATGGGTTCGAATACTGGCCCGGCACTAAAGTTTTCATTGTGTATTGTCAAGCTCTAGCATGAGAACACCTATCAGCTGGTGGATAATAATTTTGACTTTAATTTATTTTCATTCGTTGTCAACACTAACGATATCTGACGTTTTTGATTCCCAGTGAGACACAGAACTATTTGCGATATCACTGTAAGTTGTCATTCCGAGCTGCTGGTGGAAAAAAAATCAGTAGCTGACGTCTCTTTGCGTGTAGTCAACAACGATATGTGTGGGGTTCGATTACCAGTCAGCACTGAACTCTTCGTCATATTATTTCTAGTTAAAAAATGCTCACATGTCGCTGCTGGTGTAACAAACCCATATTTAACGTTCATTTTCTCTAGAATATAACAGCCATAGGTGCCGGGTTGGAGTCCTGGGAAGGGAAAAATTAATATTTCGTCTCGTCATTTCAGTTAAAACATCTTGCTACTGCCGAGAAAATCCGATATGTCACAGTTGATCGTGCTTCGATAACAATCCGATTAGGTTCTGGGTTGGAATCCCCGTCCAACACAAAGCTTTACCTCACGGCATTTCAAGTAAGTTACTCGTGAAGAAGTAATATTTAACATCCCTCGTAGATCGTTAACAGGGACAATAGATGCTGGGTAGGAATTCGCTTCCGTTAAAAAGATTTACTTTATGTAATTTAAAGTTGATATTTCCTAGCTGATACTGTCTAAAATCGAGATACATCACTCTCTGTGTGCCTAGTCAGGAATGACTGTTAGTTTCCGTCAGTCACGAAATCTTTGCTTAGTCTGCATGACTTGGATTTGAATCCATATGCAGAACGAGACGGTTCACCGTGTCATTTGAAGTTCATACATATTCTCAACCAGCAGCTAGTGAAAAAGTTAAATTTTTAATGACTTTTTGCGTTAAATAATAAGTACTATGTGTTACTTTGAAGAGGAAATCATGACTACAACGAACTTACTACGTGCATTAAGTTTCTGACGTTATAATGAGAGTGGTAACATTTCATGCATGCCATTTATTGTAATAAATGTGAGATTACAAGCCTTAAGGATAGTCGTATCTGTGATAAGGTGTTCCCTGATATCTGTAGTATCGTGGTATTACTTCACATCTTGAGTTATTGCGATACAGAGCAATGTTTTCTAGTGGTGATTTGTTGGATCCATTTTCAATAGTCAAACGACTGTACCGAGGAGCGATTAGATGACCTGCTAGACAGCTGAGTTATGAGGGTTGTATGCGAATCAGGCGAAATGCAGTTTAGGTCGTTCGGATACTTTTGAGCACGCCTGTACATGCTGTTGAGAGGCGTATGTTACTGTTTGGTATCTCATTGGCCATTTGTGCTACATCCTTGTTAGTAGTACATTTACCTGCAAGCTTAGGTTACTGTGTTGTAGTGTGAACAGGTATAAATAAAGAGTTTAGTGTTGTGAGGTTACAGGAGAGTTGTGGCGCCCTGGAAATAAAGTTTGGAGTTGGCCTCTCAGCGGGCCTCGGCCCGGCAGCAACCACTTGGTGCCGAAGCTTAGCTGAGCATGAAGGGTAGCCTCAGTGCGTGGTCTAGCTGTGTGGCTGGGGAATTCCATGGTGACGCTGTGTCGATGAAGGAGCCATGCCGGGAATGCGAACTTTGTGAAATCTTTGTGGCAAACACTTCACAGTTCGTATAGAAATTAATAGTAGCCAGATGAATCATGATACCTCAAAAAGAAATATGTACATTACCATTATTTGCACGAAGATTCTGATGGTGTAATCAGATTTTCAATATCTTTATTAGTTTTCAAGTTTGGTATCTGACTGTAAATTATACAAGTAACACCCAGCAACGAATTTCCAAACCCTAAACGGTTCATCCTATTTTGCCGTTCGACGTGTCTTTAGAAAGCTGTTAGTGTAAACCTAACTTCGTATAAATTACAGGTATGTAACGCGAATAGTACATGAGTTATTGGAGGTCAAAGTGGCCGATTACTATCTAGCGCATTAGGCCATAAGTACTCCACAGTGACACGAAAAAGCCGTAGCAGCATGCTTATAAATATGTTTATTTGTCTATGTCTTTGTTTACAACCAATATATCCTATTTATGAAGAAATTGGTTAAATATTTACTGTGTTTTAAAAGCACAGAGGCATTAGGCTACTGGCCTACCTTTGTTTCTATTCATTTGATATATGTTTATTTGATTTGATTGTGTATTTAACGATGTGTGTTAGAGCGTGTTTATGGTCCAGCAGTAGGAATGTTCATATAATTTCAAGTTATTTAAATGTAAATCCAGTATTTCGAAAGTGTTCCAATATGTTCATGAGTGTGCATTGGCTTGGAGACAGGACGCGAGCCTCTTGCCAATCACAGTGCTCGTGAATGGGGATTTGAACAGCGCGTCGTGAGGGGCAGTACAACACAGGACGCGGGAAGTGAGGGACGCGACCGCGCGACGGACGCTCGTGAGAGGGACTTGGAGAGTGTGGAGCGGTCTGCGCGTGGTCACGGCAGATAGAAATACTCTGGAGTGCCGACTTGTACACCTGTGAGATTTCCGTGGCTTCTACAATGAAGACGTATTGTGTGTTTAGAAGTGAATATCTCGCGAGCTATGTTGTTGTTCATCGCTAGTTACTTGCAGCAGGAATCTATTGTTTCCCTGTTACTCAACTCATATTTTATTTAATTGCTGGACCATCGACACTAATAAGTGTTTTGCAGAAATAGTACTTCTATTGTCGTACTCATCATTTAAAGTCGTTAAGATAGTACCTGCAGATTTTATTTAATTCCAATCTTTCATTTATTAACCACTATGTTGCATTAAAAATTCGCAGTTGCCTACTGATAGGAACCTTCAACCATTCGATTCATGTGTATATTCATATTGTATACTGTAGACTCAGCAGTATGAGGCTTGTAATGCGGCAACTACGTATCCCAGCCCCTAGACAACGAAACCAGCCAAAACTTTCAGTATTTCAACTCTGAGTCGGAGGTTATTGCTTGACACAAGAATGCCTAATTAGGCTGGCGACCGATATTAATACATAATATTACAACTTGCTTTTGAGCTGGGAGAATGTCTGTTCCTGATCCACCTCTTTACTATTGGTTATACTCTGCTGTAGTGTTTCGGAAAAAAATCGCAGTCTCATTGCTCTTAGGTTATCTCACGATCAAAACTTTCTCAAAAATTCCTCGCAGAGGTTTAACGTTGGCATCGATTGCCGTTTAAGGCAGTCGGTGTTACCGTTACAAGCTGATGATGTGTTAGTTCATGTAGACATTCAATTTTTTTAATTTGTGTGAACGTCATCTAAATGTAGGCTGTCAGTAGTGCAAAAAAGGCTGATTTGTGCTGTTAATGTGAAATTATTTGGCGGACCTTGCCGTTGGTGGGAAGGCTTGCGTGCCTCAGCGATACAGATTGCCGTACCGTAGGTGCAACCACAACGGAGGGGTATCTGTTGAGAGGCCAGACAAACGTGTGGTTCCTGAAGAGGGGCAGCAGCCTTTTCAGTAGTTGCAAGGGCAACAGTCTGGATGATTGACTGATCTGGCCTTGTAACAATAACCAAAACGGCCTTGCTGTGCTGGTACTGCGAACGGCTGAAAGCAAGGGGAAACTACAGCCGTAATTTTTCCCGAGGGCATGCAGCTTTACTGTATGATTAAATGATGATGGCGCCCTCTTGGGTAAAATATTCCGGAGATAAAATAGTCCCCCATTCGGATCTCCGGGCGAAAGGAGAAAGAAAACTGGCATTCTGCGGATCGGAGCGTGGAATGTCAGATCCCTTAATCGGGCAGGTAGGTTAGAAAATTTAAAAAGGGAAATGGATAGGTTAAAGTTAGACAAAGTGGGAATTAGTGAAGTTCGGTGGCAGGAGGAACAAGACTTTTGGTCAGGTGATTACAGGGTTATAAATACAAAATCAAATAGGGGTAATGCAGGAGTAGGTTTAATAATGAATAAAAAAATAGGAGTGCGGGTTAGCTACTACAAACAGCATAGTGAACGCATTATTGTGGCCAAGATAGACACAAATCCCATGCCTACTACAGTAGTACAAGTTTATATGCCAACTAGCTCTGCAGATGATGAAGAAATTGATGAAATATATGACGAGATAAAAGAAATTATTCAGGTAGTGAAGGGAGACGCAAATTTAATAGTCACGGGTGACTGGAATTCGTCAGTAGGAAAAGGGAGAGAAGGAAACATAGTAGGAGAATATGGATTGGGGGGAAGAAATGAAAGAGGAAGCCGCCTTGTAGAATTTTGCACAGAGCATAACTTAATCATAGCTAACACTTGGTTCAAGGATCATGAAAGAAGGTTGTATACCTGGAAGAAACCTGGAGATACTAAAAGGTATCAGATAGATTACATAATGGTAAGACAGAGATTTAGGAACCAGTTTTTAAATTGTAAGACTTTTCCAGGGGCAGATGTGGATTCTGACCACAATCTATTGGTTATGAACTGCAGACTGAAACTGAAGAAACTGCAAAAAGGCGGGAATTTAAGGAGATGGGACCTGGATAAACTGAAAGAACCAGAGGTTGTAGAGAGTTTCAGGGAGAGCATAAGGGAACAATTAACAGGAATGGGGGAAAGAAATACAGTAGAAGAAGAATGGGTAGCTCTGAGGGATGAAGTAGTGAAGGCAGCAGACGATTAAGTAGGTAAAAAGACGAGGGCTAATAGAAATCCTTGGGTAACAGAAGAAATACTGAATTTAATTGATGAAAGGAGAAAATATAAAAATGCAGTAAATGAAGCAGGCAAAAACGAATACAAACGTCTCAAAAATGAGATCGACAGGAAGTGCAAACTGGCTAAGCAGGGATGGCTAGAGGACAAATGTAAGCATGTAGAGGCTTGTCTCACTAGGGGTAAGATAGATACTGCCTACAGGAAAATTAAAGAGACCTTTGGAGAGAAGAGAACCACTTGTATGAATATCAAGAGCTCAGATGGCAACCCAGTTCTAAGCAAAGAAGGGAAGGCAGAAAGGTGGAAGGAGTATATAGAGGGTTTATACAAGGGCGATGTACTTGAGGACAATATTATGGAAATGGAAGAGGATGTAGATGAAGACGAAATGGGAGATAAGATACTGCGTGAAGAGTTTGACAGAGCACTGAAAGACCTGAGTCGAAACAAGGCCCCGGGAGTAGACAACATTGCATTAGAACTACTGATGGCCTTGGGAGAGCCAGTCGTGACAAAACTCTACCATCTGGTGAGCAAGATGTATGATACAGGCGAAATACCCACAGACTTCAAGAAGAATATAATAATTCCAATCCCAAAGAAAGCAGGTGTTGACAGATGTGAAAATTACCGAACAATCAGTTTAATAAGTCACAGCTGCAAAATACTAACGCGAATTCTTTACAGAGGAATGGAAAAACTGGTAGAAGCGGATCTCGGGGAAGATCACTTTGGATTCCGTAGAAATGTTGGAACACGTGAGGCAATACTAACCTTACGACTTATCTTAGAAGAAAGATTAAGAAAAGGCAAATCTACGTTTCTAGCATTTGTAGACTTAGAGAAAGCTTTTGACAACGTTAACTGGAATTCTCTCTTTCAAATTCTGAAGGTGGCAGGGGTAAAATACAGGGAGCGAAAGGCTATTTACAATTTGTACAGAAACCAGATGGCAGTTATAAGAGTCGAGGGGCATGAAAGGGAAGCAGTGGTTGGGAAAGGAGTGAGACAGGGTTGTAGCCTCTCCCCGATGTTATTCAATCTGTATATTGAGCAAGCAGTAAAGGAAACAAAAGAAAAATTCGTAGTAGGTATTAAAATCCATGGAGAAGAAATTAAAACTTTGAGGTTTGCCGATGGCATTGTAATTCTGTCAGAGACAGCAAAGGACTTGGAAGAGCAGTTGAACGGAATGCACAGTGTCTTGAAAGGAGGATATAAGATGAACATCAACAAAAGCAAAACGAGGATAATGGAATGTAGTCAAATTAAATTGGGTGATGCTGAGGGGATTAGATTAGGAAATGAGACACTTAAAGTAGTAAAGGAGTTTTGCTATTTAGGGAGTAAAATAACTGATGATGGCCGAAGTAGAGAGGATATAAAATGTAGACTGGCAATGGCAAGGAAATCGTTTCTGAAGAAGAGAAATTTGTTAACATCGAGTATAGATTTAAGTGTCAGGAAGTCGTTTCTGAAAGTATTTGTATGGAGTGCAGCCATGTATGGAAGTGAAACATGGACGATAACCAGTTTGGGCAAGAAGAGAATAGAAGCTTTCGAAATGTGGTGCTACAGAAGAATGCTGAAGATAAGTTGTGTAGATCACGTAACTAATGAGGAGGTATTGAATAGGATTGGGGAGAAGAGAAGTTTGTGGCACAACTTGACTAGGAGAAGGGATCGGTTGGTAGGACATGTTTTGAGGCATCAAGGGATCACAAATTTAGCATTGGAGGGCAGCGTGGAGGGTAAAAATCGTAGAGGGAGACCAAGAGATCAATACACTAAGCAGATTCAGAAGGATGTAGGTTGCAGTAGGTACTGGGGGATGAAGAAGCTTGCACAGGATAGAGTAGCATGGAAAGCTGCATCAAACCAGTCTCAGGACTGAAGACCACAACAACAACAACACTATGTGATCAAAAGTATCCGGACACCTGGCTGAAAATGACTTACAATTTCTTGGCGCCCTCCATCGGGAGCGCTGGAATTCAACATGGTGTTGGCCCACCCTTTGTCTTGATGACAGCTTCCACTCTCGCAGGCATACGTTCAGTCAGGTGCTGGAGGGTTTCTTGGGGAATGGCAGGCCATTCTTCACGGAGTGCTGCACTGAGGAGAGGCATCGATGACGGTTCGTGAGGCCTGGCACGAAGTCAGGGTTCCAAAACATCACAAAGGTGTTTTATGGTATTCAGGTCAGGACTCCGTGCAGGACAGTCCATTACAGGGATGTTATTGTCGTGTAATCACTCCGCCACAGGCCATGTATTATGAACAGGTGCTTGATCATGTTGAAAGATGCAATCACCATCCCCGAATTGCTCTTCAACAGTGGGAAGCAAGAAGGTGCTTAAAACATCAGTGTAGGCCTGTGCTGTAATAGTGCCACGCAAAACAACAAGGGGTGCTAGGCCCCTCCATGAAAACCACGACCACACCATAACACCACCGACTCAGAATTTTACTGTTGTCACTACACACACCTTCACTGGGCATTTGCCACACCCACATCCTGCCATCGGATGGCCACATTGTAAACCGTGATTCGTCACTCCACCAACGTTTTTCCACTGTTCAATCGTCCAATGTTTACGCTCCTTACACGAAGCGAGGCGTCATTTGGCATTTACCGGCGTGAAGTGTGGCTTATGAGCAGCTGCTCGACCATGAAATCCAAGTTTTCTCACCTCCCACCTTACTGTCATCGTACTTGCAGTGGATTCTGATGCAGTTTGAAATTTCTGTTTGACGGTCTGGATAGAAGTCTGCCTATTACACATTATGACCCTCTTCAACAGTCGACTGTCTCTGTCAGTCAACAATCGAGGTCGGCATGCAAGCTTTTGTGCTGGACGTGGCCCTTCACGTTTCCACTTCACTACCACATCGGAAACCGTGGATCTAGCGATGTTTAGGAGTGTGAAAATCTGGCGTACAGATATATGACACAAGTGAAACCCAATCACCTGACCACGTTCGAAGTCCGTGAGTTCTGCGGAGCACCCCATTCTGCCCTCTCACGATGTCTAATGACTACTGAGGTCGCTGATATGGAGTACCTGGCAGTAGGTGGCAGCACAAAGCACCTAATATGAAAAACGGAAGGATTTGGAGATGTCCGGATACGTTTCATCACATAGTGTATAGTTATGGACACTTGACAGCAAACTGTAGGTCTATAAAATTGGAACTGACTGTTCTTCTTCTTCCTCTTCTTCTTCTTCTTCTTGTCTTTCTTCATCATCCTTGGCCTGCCCATTTCACTATGAGTTCAGCTGTGTTATACGGGTTTGGCAACGTTAGTGACATCTGGTGACCAGATGACTTTCCTGAGGCCAACATTCTCCTGGAGGTGGAATCTGTGTATCTTATGTATCTGTGTCTAGAGTAAATCCCATGCTCAAGTGTGATAACGTTTCTGAACGTTCTCACTGTGTTTATCTGAGTTGGGACTTTGGTATCAGACCGATATTTACCTAGCTGGATGTGGGAAAGCATCTAAATACCTCATCCAGGTTGTCTGGCTCACCACCCATCGTCGTTAATTCACGAGACGGATACGATCTGGTACAGGCTCAGCTCCCTGAATCCCGGAAGCGGAGCATTAGTGCGCTCAGTTTTCTGGGCAAGTAAACCTGGAAATGACTGCTGCTAGTTTCACTCATCACACGATACTGACGAAATCCAGAAATAGGATTTGTGGTATCATTGAATGGGGCTGCGAATTTATATTATTGATACAAGCATTGAAAACATCACAGCAGGGAACTATGTATAGGCAGTGCCAGATGAAGCAAGCGCGGGGCCCGTAGGAAATTCTGACAAGGGGCCTCTAGGTTTTTTTTTAGGTTGTGTGGTTTATGATTTAAAATAAAACTTTTCTCGATTTAATTTCGGCCAATTCACAAATAACACAAGTTGGATCAGTGTCTCTGAGTAAATCGTATTCGATGTTCATTATATTGAGGTCATTTAGACATTCCTGCCCCATCGTATTTCTTAATTCATTTTTAATGCACTTTAACGTTGAAAAAGAACATTCTCCATTGCAGCTGGTGATCATTAAAGATAAGTAAATGCGTAAGGCTATTTCTACATTTGGAAAAGACTATCCTTACCAATTTTCCATTCAAAGTTTGCAAATTTGTAGTTCCAAAGCTTCGTTCCTTTTTCTGTCAATGGCAGCAGCGATATCCGTTTTCAGCAGCTCAGCAAGCTGTACCATTTCGTCGCATAGCGACTATTCGAATTCATCTGGGTAAGCATTCATGATATTAGGAATTCTTTTCAAGATCTCCTATGCAGTAAGAGATTTAAAGTCCCGTAATATTCCAAAAACCATTAGTCAGGTGATGGTATTTTCCCATGCGTTTAGCTAATGCAGCCAGTACATTGTCAATTACCACACGAAATACCTTGAATTCAAAATGTTCTCCAATGACCCACTAAAATGGTCGTACTTTTTATTTCGTCCGTGTCATCTTGAAGTTTGTTGCTGATATTCTTCACAAGTAGTCAGGGATTTGGCTTTTGCCTCAGTTTCTGAAAATGTGAATCTCATTCTTTGGATATATTCACGTAAGGATTTAGAAAGTGCATATCCGGTGCTCAGATCTTGATCAGACGACTGCAGCAAAACGCTAGTCGCTTGCAAGCGTTCTAGCAGTCTGTTCCATGCGACACACATTATTCCTGTTTCCAACTTATCCATTTTCACACCCAGCCCATAAGCCTGATTGCGGCACTCTACCTTTTGATGCGTGTTAGTAGATATGTCTTTCAAAACTTGTTTGACCGTATGAAAACCAAATAAAAGCGCCTTTGTAGCATCAGCTCTGGCCGACAATCTAGTGTCCGATAACCTTTTCAAAATCGCAATTTTGGTACTATCGTTTTTCATTGCTTTCAAAAGAAGGTCCCATAGATAGGTAAAAGAGGAAAAAAAATGTATAAAGGCTTTCAAGGAAATCAAAGAAAATGGATGCTTCTGTACAACATTCTGCAGCACACTTGGCGATAAAATTTAGCGAATGTGAAAAACAAGGAACATATTCAGCGAACTTATTTATATCTTTAATTCGTGCTTCTAAGCCGGTGTACCTGCCACTCAAGTTACTGGCAATGTCATAGCTTTGCCACACACAGTCTTTGATATTACTGCCATTCTCTGTTAAAAATGGTAGTAAGCTTTGGGAGAGTTATTCAGCAGTATGACCGTCCATATCCAAAAACTTCACAAATCTTTCCACTGATCCGGATGGTAGGACATAGTGCACTATCAGGGTCAGTTGGTCTACGTGAGATATATCAGGAGTAGAATCCAATGAGACTGAATAGTATTTGGATCTCTTAATTTCGCAAATATTATATCCAGTATGGCTGATGCAGTTAGATGGATAAATTCCTCGCACGTTGTTTTTGACAAATTTGACATATGTCCATTTCCTTTATTTGCATGAATACGTGTATGTTGGGCCAGAAACACATCAAATTTTCCCAGTAATTCTAACACCCTAAACAATCTCCATTGTTGGGTGAAGCAACAATTTCATCACTACCTCGAACAACAAGTAGTACATAAAGGTGGCACAGAGAAGACAGTCAAAACGAGGGGCAAAAAATGTAGACACTAAAAATCGAAAAAACATGGAGCCGTTCACACTGGACGAAAAACATCACTTACACTAGGTGACACGGTGCACATAACATGGATGATGGCGACGGCACGTGAACGGTGGTGGCGTGACGGCGAACAACACTACACACAAAAGAAGGCACACACATGAAACACTGATGGCGATGATCTCCGGCGCGCGAATCTTCACTGAGCGTGTGCGAGTCTGGGGACCTGCCAAGAAAGGAGGAGGAGGAGGAGGAAGCGGAATGGGAGAGGGAGAGGGGAGAGCAGAGATGCCATGGGCAGGGGAGATAGGGGGAGGGAGGAAGGGTGAGGGGAAGCCCGTGGGAATAGGGGAGGAGGGAGGGGATGGGGGAAACGGAAAGAGAAGGGAAGGGAAGAGAATGGAGGGAGGGTGCCTAAAGGAAAGGACACAGGAAGTGGAGGGGAGGATCAAAGTTGATAGGAGGGCTAGATGGAGGGGAGGAGGACATAATCAGGGAGGGGAGCTGGCGGAAGCCACCTTGGGAGAGGGTAAGGAGGGTGGAGAGATGGAGACCAGGTGGGGCGTGGGAATACAGGCGCGACAGTGGGCGGGGGTGGGAGAGGATTGGTGAGACAAGCGGATGAGGAGGATCGAATTTGCGGGAGGTGTACAGGATCCGTATCCTTTCAAGGAAGAGTAGGAGGTGGGCGAAGGGGATAAGATCATACAGGATCTGCGTGGGGGAGAGGAGATGGATGCGATAGGCGAGGCGGAGAGCATGGCGTTCAAGGATTTGGAGGGATTTGTAAAAGGAAGTGGGGGCGGAGATCCAGGCCGGATGGGCGTAACAAACGATAGGGCGGATGAGGGATTTATAGGTGTGGAGGATGGTGGAGGGGTCCAGACCCCACTTACGGCCGGAAAGGAGCTTGAGGAGACGGAGTCGGGAGCGTGCCTTTGCTTGGATTGTCCGGAGATGGGGAGTCCAGGAGAGGCGACGGTCGAGGGTGACGCCAAGGTACTTAAGGGTGGGAGTGAGGGCGATAGGACGGCCATAGATGGTGAGATAAAAATCAAGGAGGCGGAAGGAAGGGGTGGTTTTGCCTACAATGATCGCCTGGATTTTGGAGGGATTGACCTTGAGCAACCACTGGTTGCACCAAGCGGTGAACCGGTCAAGTTGGGATTATAGAAGGTGTTGGGAGTGCTGCAGGGTGGGGGCAATGGCAAGGTAGGCGGTGTCATCGACAAACTGGACGAGGGGTGACGGCGGCGGCATGTCCGCCGTATACAAAAGGTACAGAAGGGGGGAGAGGACGGAGCCTTGGGGCACACTGGCGGAGGGGAAAATGGTGTAGGAGTCGGTGTTATGGATGGTGGCGTAGGAAGGACGGTGGGAGAGAAAGGAGCTGATCAGATGGACGTAGTTAATGGGAAGCTCGTTTGAGGTCCAGGGAGAGGAAGATTGCGGAGCGACGGGAATTGAGCTGGTCGGAAAGGAGATGAGTGAGGTGAAGGAGAAGATCGCTGGAAGAGAAGGACGGCCGAAAGCCACAATGGGTAACGGGAAGGAGGCATTGCCAGCGGAGATGCTGGTGGATGCGTCGGGTGAGGGTAGATTCCAGGACCTTGCTGAAGACCGAGGTAAGGCTGATGGGATGGTAGGAGGAGACGGCGGACAGCGGTTTGCCAGGTTTAAGGAACATCAGGATACGGGAGGTTTTCCACAGGTCGGGGTAGTAATCGGTGGACAGGACTACATTGTAGAGCCTGGCCAGGGTGGAGAGGAAAGAGATAGGAGCTACATGGAGGTGATGGTAGGTGACACGATCGTGACCAGGAGCGGTGTTGCGTTTCGTGCAGAGTGTAGCAATGAGATCCTGTGTAGTGATAGGGGCATTGAGTTCCGTGTGTGCAATGTTGTCCAAGTACTGGAAACCAGGAGCGAGGGGAGGGACAGAGGTGTCAGTTCGATCGCGGACATCCGGGAAGATGGAGTAATTGAACTGGGGATCATCAGGGATGGAAAAGACATCAGAGAGGTAAGAGACAAAGTGATTGGCCTTACTAAGGGAGTTATCTTCATGGAGAAGAGAATTGTAGGGGGAGGGTTTATTTCTGGTAAGGCCTTGGAAGGCTGACCAGAACTTGGACGAGTTGATAGGTAGGGTAGCATTTAAACGGGTGCATGTCTGTCGCCAGTCCCGGCGTTTCTTAGCCGCGAGCAAATTACGAATGTGTCACTGGACTTGCCAGTGGCGTCGTAGAGTATCCAGGTCACGCGTGTGGAGGAAAGCACGGTAGAGACGGCGGGATTCATGGAGGAGGAGGATGGCCTGTGGGGGTAAGGTAGGACGGTGGGGGTGGACGGCGACAGTAGGGACATGGGCCTCCACGGCCTCAGACAATGTCTGCTGGAGAAAGGAGGCGGCATGGGTTACATCGTCAGGGTGGTGGTAGGTGAAGGGGTGGCTATCGACCTGGGTGGAAAGGGTATCCCAGTAGGCATTCCAGTTTCATGGGAATAGTCATGGATGTACTTAGGGGGAGTGTCATGGCGAGGGTCAGGGCGGGGGCGACGACTGTCTGAAACAGTGAGGAGGAGAGGGAGATGGTCGCTACCAATAGGCTCCAGGACATCCACCGTTATGCGGCCAAGGAGGTTGGGGGAGGAAAGAATAACATCGGGAGTGGAGTTGGATTCGGGATGAGTGTGCTGGGGGATGGGGATGAGGTCGCCTTGAAGGGAGGAGAGGAACCGATGCCACCGCCGTAACTGGGCGGCGGAACGACTATGGATGTTGAGGTCGGCGGCGATCACGTAGGAGGAGAAGGTACGGTCAATGTGGGAGAGGAAGCCGAAGGGAATAGGGGCGTTAGGGCGGACGTAGATGGTGACGCAGGTAACGCTAAGGCCAGGGAAGAAGAGACTAAGGATCAGGTGTTCGGTGGGGTCTGGAAGGAGAGGCTGGAGCCGAACAGGGATCTGGCGGTGGTGACCAATGGCAACTCCGCCACGAGCAATCGGGAGGGGATTATCGGAGCAGTGGAGGAGATAGGGCGAAGTGTGGACGGTGTGGTGGGGTTGGAGGAAGGTTTCATTGAGGAGGAAGGCATCCACGTGGTGGGTGGCAAGGGCGTGCAGGAAGAGGTTCTTGTTGGCGGGAAGGGAGCGGATATGGTGCTCTCGCGCCATGTCATGGATTTAGACAAGGGTGTCAAGACGGGAGAAGGTGAAATGGGCCTGGTTGTTGGAGTAGGTGGCATACATTTTGAGTTGGAAAATGGACATCTGTTGCAGAGTGTGGGGGCGCTGAAAGGGATGAACATTCTGAAGGACGATGGTGAGGAATCAGATGACGTCCTCAGCGGTAGGGGGTGGGCGAAGCAAATTGCCAGGAGAGGTGGGGGCGTCCAGAGGATGGACAGGGACGGTGAGTTCAGGAGTGGTTGGAGGGGGTCGGGCTTTACACTTCTGGCAGTAGGTGGGATGGGGGAGATTGCAGGTATTGCAGGAGGGAGGGTATTGAAGGTTAGGGCACTGCTGGAAGAAGAGCGCCTGCCTACAATGTGGGCAGGTGGGGGCCTCGCGGCACTCGGCTGTTGGGTGTGCGTTACAGCGCAAACACCTCTGGCAGCGCAGGGATTGAGGAGGGGAATGGGAGGGGTCGACCTTGTAGCGCTGGTTGAAGAGGAGGGCACCCTCCTTCAGGAGACGGTCAATGAAGGGGGCGTCCTCGGAGAAATCCCGCATAAGGTGGGTGGGGCCGGCCGAGTTGAAAATGCAGTGGACCGCCCACACCTGCAGCGTGGGATGCGCCTTGAGCTCCGCCAACACCTCCTCCTCCGTGACCGTCGGACTAAGCCGAGTGATCACAGTGGTGAGGGTCGGCGGGTGACGTGGGGGTTGGGGTTGGCGGGTAGGGGACGGAGAAGGAGCAGGGGTGAGGGAGGCGTTGGGGCCAAAACGGGTGATGTGGAGGCGGGAGAGGATGTCAGTATGGAGGGTTGGGCTGGGGGAGGAGATGAGAACGGAATCCCGCCTGGGAGTGAGGAGAGAGATGGGGGCACCAGGGAAGTGTTGGTGGAGGAGGAGGGAGAGATTCCGGGCCTCGAGAAGGGAAGGATCGGGATGGGAGAGGAGGTATTTGTATAAAGAGGGGGGAAGGAGGAGGGGGAGGAGGGGGAGGAGGAGGAGGAGGAGGCGGAGGGAGGGGGGCCAGGCGGGGAGACATCCATGGCATTCTAGGGGGGGGGGGAAGAGGATGGAGCGGGGCCTTTTTGGGAGCCACTAGGGCGTTTAACTGCGGCATAAGGGTGGGTGTTGACATGAGGGACAGGAGCTATAGGGAGGTGACAGGAAGCGGCAGGTCGCGGCGTGGACGCAGCAGTCGGCGCCAGAGTTGGTGCCGGTGAAGGCGACGGCGACGGCGACGGTGGTGGCGGTGACGGCGAAGACGATGGGGAGAGTTGGGCATGGGCAGTGGCCCGACGAGCCACCACCCTAGCTGGAGCGTCAGTGACAGGCTGGGGGAGTGGGGGGAAAGGATCAGAGGGAGAGGAGCGGGAGGAAGAAGCTGAAGAGGGGGCGACAAAGAGCGAGGGCGAAGGGAGAGTGAGAAGAGGTGGGATGGAAAGAGGGGGGTGCTACTGGGCACACCATGTGATGGTGGTGGTGGCGGCGGAGGGGGAAGTATAAACGATGGCTGTTGTGGTAGTGGTGGTGGGGGCGGACATGACGTCAGGGAGAAAGAAAAACGCACAGGACGAAAAAGAAAGGACAAAAACTGGGGACAGACGAAGACGGAGGAAGACGAAGACGGAGGAAGACGAAGATGGACGAAGACCAGAGTCCCACGCTGCTGGCGCTGACGGCGACAGCGACGGCGACGGCGACGGCGGGTGGCAGGAACGCCGCAGCTGCTGCTGCTGCCGCGGACGGGGCCGGGGCTGCTGCTGCTGCTGCTGCTGCTGGGCTGGCTGGACCGCCGCTGCTGCTGCTGCTGCTGCTGCAGGAGGACTGGATGGCTGCTTCCGGCTGGACCGCTGCTGCTGGCCGGGACCAGGACCGCTGCTGCTACTGCTGCTGCTCGGCTAGCTGGCTGGCTGGCTGGCTGGCACCTGAAAAACCTAGCACTTCGATTAGTGCTGGAACGGCACAATCGAAGGGCGCTAACCTTGCGGAGTGCCGCCGGAGATGTCGAAATGCTAGCCCTCGCTCAGGTTAAAAACTTATAACTGCAACAATTCCTACTAAGGGTGTTCGCTAGTACTTTTGTTCGCTCTCAGTTTGGTTTACAAGTTGAGAATCGACACGTACATCCTTGTTTTTTAGAAATAACTGGAAAATTATTGCTTTTCTATGCGAACTGCTTTCTTCACGTTTTTTTCAGCAAAATATTTGCATTCTTCTAGTCATCTTATACGTCTTTCGTAAATCGTGGCGAGTCGACAGAATGTGGCACTTTGCAAACAAAACAAAACAGTAGCCCTTTGCTTTCTGAATAGTACAACCAATCTCTCATGTAAGTTTTATTCGTTAGTTTGTATGTGAAAAATAATTTTCTACAGAATCTTGGCTTATCTTACTTCTCATATATTTTCATTGAAGACAAAAAACTACTGCCCGCAGCTCGTGGTCGTGCGGTAGCGTTCTCTCTTCACACGCCCGGGTTCCCGGGTTCGATTCCCGGCGGGGTCAGGCATTTTCTCTGCCTCGTGATGACTGGGTGTTGTGTGATGTCCTTAGGTTTGTTAGGTTTAAGTAGTTCTAAGTTCTATTGGACTGATGACCATAGATGTTAAGTCCCATAGTGCTCAGAGCCATTTGAACCATTTTTGAACAAAAGACTACTGTTTATATGCTGAACTTCACTTCTTCCTTTCATAATCCAATAATCTCCGTCAAACGTGTTTTGTCACTCGCCAGTATATTAGAATACATTTTACTTCCACTTTGGGTTCCGCTTGTACAATATGCAGTAACATCAGAAGCCTGTAACATTTTTTCGACTTCTTTTTGTCTTGAAGATGAGGCCTCTGGGCCGATAGGACTTTCTATGCTTTTCAATTCAGTTTGGCTTGGAGACGATATGACTGAACTGAGAAGATTTGCTGTGTGTTGGAGTGGCCGTGAGGTTCTAGGCGCTACAGTCTGGAGCCGAGCGACCGCTACGGTCGCAGGTTCGAATCCTGCTTCAGGCATGGATGTGTGTCATGTCCTTAGGTTAGTTAGGTTTAATTAGTTCTAAGTTCATCCGAAGACCAATATCAGTTGCAAAGCGATTTAGAAAAGATTGCTATATGGTGTGGCAGGTGGCAGTTGACGCTAAATAACGAAAAGTGTGAGGTGATCCACATGAGTTCCAAAAGAAATCCGTTGGAATTCAATTACTCGATAAATAGTACAATTCTCAAGGCTGTCAATTCAACTAAGTACCTGGGTGTTAAAATCACGAACAACTTCAGTTGGAAAGACCACATAGATAATACTGTGGGGAAGGCGATCCGGAGGTTGCGTTTCATTGGCAGGACACTTAGAAGATGCAACAAGTCCACTAAAGAGACAGCTTACACTACACTCGTTCGTCCTCTGTTAGAATATTGCTGCGCGGTGTGGGATCCTTACCAGGTGGGATCGACGGAGGACATCGAAAGGGTGCAAAAAAGGGCAGCTCGTTTTGTATTATCGCGTAGTAGGAGAGAGAGTGTGAAGTTATGATACGCGAGTTGGGATGGAAGTCATTAAAGCAAAGACGTTTTTCGTCGCGGCGAGATCTATTTACGAAATTTCAGTCACCAACTTTCTCTTCCGAATGCGAAAATATTTTGTTGAGCCCAACCTACATAGGTAGGAACGATCATCAAAATAAAATAAGAGAAATCAGAGCTCGAACAGAAAGGTTTGGGTGTTCGTTTTTCCCGCGCGCTATTCGGGAGTGGAATGGTAGAGAGATAGTATGATTGTGGTTCGATGAGCTCTCAGCCAAGCACTTAAATGTGAATTGCAGAGTAGTCATGTAGATGTGGATGTAGAAGTTCTAGGCGACTGATGACCTCAGAAGTTAAGTCGCATAGTGCTCAGAGCTATTGGAACCATTATTTTGCCGTCTGTTCAGTTGCTGTTTCACTTGTAGAAAACGTAACTACATCGGAAAAAGTGGCATATTCTGATGAATCTTCTGTGGTATAACTATCATCCTTATGTCAGTCCCTGATAGCTGAGTGGTCAGCGCGACGGAAACTCATACCTAACGGCCCGGGTTCGATTCCCGGCTGAGTCGGAGATTTTCTCCGCTCAAATACCGGATGTTGCGTTGTCCTTACCATTCTCATTTCATCCGCATCGACACTCAAGTCCCCAACGTTACGTCAAGTCGAAAGACTTGGTGGGAGGCCCTAGCCACATGACATTTCCATTTCCAAAAAAAAATGGTTCAAATGTGTGTGAAATCTTATGGGACTTAACTGCTAAGGTCATCAGTCCCTAAGCTTATACACTACATAAACTAAATTATCCAAAGGACAAACACACACACCCATGCCCGAGGGAGGACTCGAACCTCCGCCAGGACCAGCCGCACAGTCCATGACTGCAGCGCCGGAGACCGCTCGACTAATCCCGCGCGGCATTTCCATTTCCATCATCCTAACAATCAACTACACCTTTTGTACTTCAGTTTCTGTATATTCGGCAAAATCATTCTGAACATTAAAAAACTCAGACAGTTTAGGTGTTTTAGATATAACAGTATGTGTCTTCCTCTCCTTTTCATCTCTTGTTTTACACTTCACACTTCCAGAAGCGTAGTGGTGTCCGGTATCTCTCTGCCTGCTGCTCATAGTGGTTAGGTCGATCTGTGTAGAAGGGAATCTAAATTACAAAAGAAAATGGAATACAACTATTTAATAGGATAGCGTAAAGCGTAAGTATCATAAACAATATACTTTCATTTTCTATTGAAGCTAGTGCCAGTTGACAATGCAAATGTTAAGCTATATATACTGTATGAGAGTTTTTCACTCATACAGCTTTTGCGACTGATATGTGCCATGTAAGCAGAACGAGAGTCTGCTCACTAGAACTATACGAGAGTGGGGCGAAACCGACAGGCGCCTTCCCGCCTGTCGAGATCTATTGAATCTCTGTCCATAAAAATTATGCAGGGAGAAGAAGAAAATGAATTGAGAGTGAGCTCTCAGCTGTTATCCATCCATCAATACAAACTCAGGCACATCTTTAGCCAGCCGATGTCTCCGAGCGGTTCTAGGCGCTTCCGTTTGGAACCGCGCGACCGCTGAGGTCGCAGGTTCGAATCCTGCGTCGGGCATAGATGCGTGTGATGTCCTTAGGTTAGTTAGGTCTAAGTAGTTGTAAGTTCTAGGGGACTGATGACCTTATATGTGAAGTCCCATAATGCTCAGAGCCATCTGAACCATTTGCACATCTTTAAATTAAATGTAATTAACGCTGTCAACAAAACATCATCCACTTGGCTTCCAGTGTTATGTTAAATAAGGGAAGCACGCTGGTGAAATGTAGGCTCCCACAAACGACCTAACTTGAGAACGTGGGCCATATAGTGAAAGTATGCAGTTATGACTGTATTCGTGCGCGCTAGTTGTTCGTCACTCGCTCTGCCACACTGCTGCCAGTTTAAGCCTAAGCGAGAGGTACATACGTAACCTCGACTTACCAGCTACCCACGACCTACAGTGTGGCAGTTCCTGGATTTTAATGAAAAGACGGTCAAATTGAAACTGCTGAATGTACAATAGCGAGAGCTAGTAAAGACATGACTGACTAAAATCATTATTTTCCGGCTATTTCACATGCAAATTGAAGTGTATGGGCTTTTCTTTGCGCTCTTATTATGCATACGTTTCAGTTTCGTAGCAGATACCATAGACAACTTTCCTAATGAAGATGCAAATAATGGATTGACGTTCGATGCTTCTTTACAACCTCAAGTGGTGGAAAGGACAATGGACACTAAAATGAGGAGGTAAGTGATAATGAAGACTGTTCTGAAGATTTAAAATCATCAGTAATAGCTCGAGATGATAGCGAAGGAGTATGAGAAACGGTCCGTCACTTTTTGGAAGACTGAAAAGAAGAGAATCTTTCAGGGCTGTTAAGAAAATGTTTTAATTATTACATCAAAAACAGTCTGTAAATTAACAGTAAATAGGGTAGAAACCGATGTATGTGTGTGTAAATGTTTTCATTGGTCAACATAATCGACCTACAAAAATTTAATATCCTATGCTACAATAACGTGATGGTACACGACGTTAACATATTGAGCAATTGCGCGTTATACCCAAAACACAGGCGAGCCCAATTTTTTTAAATATTATGTTACGTGGGTGAACGTATTCAATAAGAGCTCTACTGTGGTGCGAAAGGTAACCCATCTTACTACAACAAAACATTTACACACGCGTGTAAACAGTCATATTTAATGCGTGTGAAGAATTTTTCAGCGACACCCTGCCACTATGCCTATGTGTGTTTTCAATAGACTGAATATGTATAAGTATATTTTCACTTTGGAAATCACGTATGGTCGTCCTCCTATCAAAAAGGGGCGAAAGACGACAAACTCTCGCAGTATGTGAGTCAGTAATACCATATAAAGCTACACAACGTGCCAACGGTATCTGCAGAACAACACTTCCTGTCGCCCTTGTTTCTACTTTTAAAACAAGCAACGTGCATACTAGGGGCACGAGATGAGCAAAGTTTGTTTTATGCGGATCATATTTTAGCGCACAGGTCATTTTATAGACAAGAAATACTGACGGACGTTGCGAGAAGAAGTGTTGTCTAAAATTATACAAGATTACGGTAGATTACTTTTCATTCCGTAATAGTTTTCAGGTCACAAATCCTTGTCAGTTAACGAAGAACATGGAACTAAAGAGTCTGCCGTTTCCGTAATGACGATAAAAATAGGTGGAAGAAGATTGCTTACTGGTTTAGAGTTGTCACAAGTCTGAATTTCTCCGGATTTGTCTTCGCATTGGCCGCATCCAGGGCTGTCCATTGCGGGGAGGGACTGTCTGAGATAACCCCGGACTTGCTTCTGTTGTCGGAGAAATTCGAATGATTGAAAACAACACATTAATAAACACCCATCGCTAAAAATTTTCTAAATGGTGACAGTTGTGTGCGTAGTTCCGTTCAACGGACATTAAAAAAGGCACTGCTGCGCACGCTTAACAGTTCTCCAGTACAAGAATTTTTTCGCCACTTCCCGCGAAATACAGTTTTGAGACTGTTCACGTTCTTTATTAATCGGTAACTGGTGCCAGAGACATCTTTGATTTGTACATTTTTATACTGCGTCTGGCTTTTACCCTTGACTTCGCCCGCGCATAAAAGACGCCGGTGCGGGCGACGGCTCACAAAGCTTTGCCGTCTTGTCGGCACATTTGATTGTTTGCAGCAAGCGACAATGTCCTATGGCGTGTAGCAGCACGTGCTTTTGTGGAAAAACTGCGACAACTTTGATTCTACCCGGCGTGTCAAAATGAAAGCTTCGTCACATTTTTAAGTTAGACCTGCAAAAATACAACTGAAAATCGCATCCAATTCAGTGAATTAGTTTTTGCGTGGTGCGAATACATACACACCAAAATTCTAAACACAATTTTTTCCGCTTAAATAGCTGTTATAAAAAACACCCTCATATTTAGTTTTCTTAAATATCTCCTACATACAGACATATTGAAGTTACAATTTTGTTACATGTGTAAATTCACAATGCAGTGGAAACTACTGAGCGTATGATTCAAAGGGTACCGGCTTATATGCAGCAAAGCTATGTCCAATATTGAATTATTGTCGCTGCTAATGTCTTGAGTAGCTGGGTGGACGTCGCTCCAGATCACCATCCTTTGAAGAATTGCTAGAGGAACCGTTAAGGTATTAATGTGAAGCACAGAATCAAGAGCTACAGCTTTCTTCAACTCTACGGTTTTGTAAATCGAAAATTATTAACCTGTTATTATTAAAATAATTGCTTATCCCGTTACCTACGTTTATGCTTCACGCTTAACATTCAGAGCAAAAGAGTGGGGTACTGCAACGTGTTAATGCTTAAAACGTACATCACAGATGGTCAAAGCTGCGCACTATCATAATTATTGCTCAAATTTTGACGCAAAATCGATTGCAAGGTTGTTATTTCACCAGCGTTCTGTTTTCCTCTTTAAAATATGACTTCAAGTCGATGACTTTCCATTGTGGTATTAAAAACTACCAAGTCTCTACCAGTCCTAAGGGTGAACAAACTCTGAGCGCTAAATAAATGTTTGCAGCATTCGAAATCATCCAAATAAAAACTAAGTGTTTTATGATGATATCAAACACAAATAGCTGATTCCTACGTAGTTACATACTGAGAATCAACATACTTTTTTATTGTTTAAACTGAGTATATATGAACAAACAAGGACCTTACCTCATGCTTCAGTGGTTCCCTCTTTTCAGTCAATAACTTCGGAATTACTATATAAAATCGATGTCACCCACTTAATAATGTTCTACTTCGTAAAAGAAGTTGACGATTAGCCTCCAAGCACTGATTGTTAGATGTCTCTATCTCCCGGGACTTGGGTCGAGTGCCCTTTTTGCGTAACTGTTGTTAACGTCGACACTCCCGCGCTTTTACATTTCTAATTGCTCAGCCGTGTAGCGTTGGTTGCGTGCAAGGGATTTATTGCATGAACTAAATGTCACTAAGAAGCTATTGCTAGCCACCGAGGATATCTCCTACACACCGATTACCCTGGTCTTAATCGTGACGCCAAAAACATTATTAATCAATTGGCGGAATGTTGCGAACTTAACCAAATGGTGAGATAATTCACCTTTTTCACTAGTCGACTTGCAACAAATAAATGTTGTACTTGAAGTGACTGCGAAAAAAAGAAAAAAGCCCTAACATGACAAGAGTTTTCACGCCCAGGCGCTCCCCCCCCCCCCCCCCCCCCCCCCCCGCCGCCATTCGCCGTTGGGGGAGCCCGTAGCATTTGCTAACTCCTGCTACGTGGCTAGTGACGGCACTGCCCATATACCAAGATTATTTTACACTACGGTTATTTTATGATGAACACTATCCAGGAAAACGACAAAATACGAATGTGTTCTGTAATCCTCTCAAGTGTGACAAGGAGAAAGTACGTTTTCAGGAGAATCCCGGCAATTACATGTGCATGGCAATTGGCAAACATGTATTTGATGCCAACTACCGCAGTATCTCGCCATAAGCGAATAAACAACCTATTCTCCCTAAAACCAGGTTAGTTAGTTTTCTATGTTCTGCAGTTATTGGGGATATAATATTTTGGTGCAACGATATCTGAGATAGAGGAGAAAATGGAACCTGAAACTAGCTATGACGAAAGAGAACAAAACACTGTGTCTGAGTTTAATGTTGATATTCAAGGAGATCAAGGGAAGATTTTTCTTTTAGTTAAAACTTAATCAACACAGTGGGACAAATGTAGGAGAATGTAATAAAAGCGAACTCAAATATGATCTCAATGAAGAAAAGTGTAGGCCAGAATATTGAATCATTAACGGATGACCTACAAGGGAAAGTGGATACTCTATCAACCAAGGTGGAGAACTTGTCACAAGGAATGGCTGATGTAGAAGAAAGGTTGAGAACTGATGTTATTACTAGTCAGGAAGAGTTTTCTAACTAAACGGGAGAAAGTATTAAAAAGTGCAAAGCTATAAAGGGCAGGGTATTGGCAAGGGGAAGAGAAACAAAAAAATGTTCAAATGGTTCTGAGCACTATGGGACTCAACATCTTAGGTCATAAGTCCCCTAGAACTTACAACTACTTAAACCTAACTAACCTAAGGACATCACACACACCCATGCCCGAGGCAGGATTCGAACCTGCGACCGTAGCAGTCCCGTGGTTCCGGACTGCAGCGCCAGAACCGCTAGACCACTGCGGCCGGCGAAGAGAAACAAAACCATAAACTACAGATACCAGTCGCAGTGAATGTATACATATCAGATACGTAGGGTTTCTATTAAAATAATCCTAAATAAAACTGCAAACAATAGCAACTCAGGGCAAAATGGAGATCGTGCAGATATTACGAAAAACTGAATATGGTGGTGGAAAATTGCAACTTCAAATTACTTAAGTAGTGTGGTGATAATAGACTGTGGGCAATGTAGTTGTAAAACGTTTCTCAGGAGAGAATAAGTATCACTCTGTTTTCTATCATTGAGTGCTACAGGAGAAATGTAGTGGCATATTTGATAATCAGTCAATTAAGTTCCGTAAAATACCTTTAGATGGAGAAGATACGGCATATGGGAACTAAAGTATTTTTAAGAAAATTACTTGTTCTGAATTTGGAAACTGTTTTCTCAGCAATTTCTGACCGGAAACTAGACAAGAATGAATTCAAAATGAGTTCCTGAGTGGGTCTTACTGCAGTGAAAGCAGGGAGGTCCATGAAACATGTTTTTGAAGTCGGTGGAAGTAACTGGTCCATTCAAAACAACCATTAGATGTTCTAACACATTTCAGTCCTTAGAAGTTGCGTAGCTGAAAGGTTGCAATGGGGTTTAATGAATGCCCATACTCAGCCAATAGATCAATATCTTGAATAATTGTAAAACTTAGTTTTGGGATTGCAACACAAAACTCAAAAGAATTGGAACTCTGTTATTGTACACCATAGTGGGTGGGTGGGGGGTGTTCTCACAAAAGAATCCCTCACAAACTGTGCAAGGTAAGCTAGAAATAATAACATTGGAAGTGAGTAATAGATAGTGTGTACAGGAAATTGTAAAAGAAGAGTACGTAGCAGAGACTGGGGACACTGGAACGTGACTAACCACAGGAACCAAAAATGGTTCAAATGGCTCTGAGCACTATGGGACTCAACATCTTAGGTCATAAGTCCCCTAGAGCTTAGAACTACTTAAACCTAACTAACCTAAGGACATCACACACACCCATGCCCGAGGCAGGATTCGAACCTGCGACCGTAGCAGTCCCGCGGTTCCGGACTTCAGCGCCAGAACCGCTAGACCACCGCGGCCGGCAACCACAGGAACCAACAAGAAATTAGTTACGATCGATCTAAACCTGCAAATACTGAGGTGGGAAAGTAAATGTCAATTAGACGTGGGACCACTATTTTGGAGTGAAGAAAATAGATGCAAACTGGACCACAGTGAAAAGATAGTTAAAGGGTCATAGTGATCCAGTTGTATCAGTGTGTAATAAAGATTCAACAGTATATCCAGTAAAAAATATGGTTGTTGTTGTTGTGGTCTTCAGTCCAGAGACTGGTTTTATGCAGCTCTCCATGCTACTCTATCCTGTGCAGTCTTCTTCATCTCCCAGTACCTACTGCAACCTACATCCTTCTGAATCTGTTTAGTGTATTTATCTTTTGGTCTCCCACTACAATTTTTGCCCCCCGCCCTGCCCTCCAGTGCTAAATTGGCGATCCCTTGATGCCTCAGAAATGTCCTACCAATCGATCCCTTCTTCTAGTCAGGTTGTGCCACAAATTTCTCTTCTCCCCAATCCTGTTCAATACCTCCTCATTAGTTATGTGATCTCCCCATCTAATCTTCAGCATTCTTCTGTAGCACCACATTTCAAAAGCTTCTATTCTCTTCTTGTCCAAACTATTTATCGTCCACGTTTCGCTTCCATACATGGCTACGCTCCATATAAATACTTTCAGAAACGACTTCCTGACACTTAAACCTATACTCGATGTTAACAAATTTCTCTTCTTCAGAAACGCTTTCCTTGCCATTGCCAGTCTACATTTTATATCCTCTCTACTTCGACCATCATCAGTTATTTTGCTCCCCAAATAGCAAAACTCCATTTCTACATTAAGTTTCTCATTTCCTAATCCAATTCCCTCAGCACCACCCGACTTAATTCGACTACATTCCATTATGCTCGTTTTGCTTTTGTTGATGTTCACCTTATATCCTCCTTTCAAGACTCTTTCCATTCCGTTCAGCTGCTCCTCCAGGTCCTTTGCTGTCTCTGACAGAATTACAATGTCATCGGCGAACCTCAAAGTTTTAATTTCTTCTCCATGGGTTTTAATTCCTACTCCGAATTTTTCTTTTGTTTCCTTTACTTCTTGCTCAATATACAGGTTGAATAACATCGGAGATAGGCTACAGCTGTGTCTCACTCCCTTCCCAACCACTGCTTCCCTTTCATGCCCCTCGATTCTTATAACTGCCATCTGGTATCTGCACAAATTGTAAATAGCCTTTCGCTCCCTGTATTTTACTGCTGCCACCATCAGTATTTGAAAGAGAGTATTCTAGTCAACATTGTCAAATGCTTTTTCTAAGTCTACAAATGCTAGAAACGTAGGTTTGCCTTTCCTTAATCTGTTTTCTAAGATAAGTTGTAGGTTCAGTATTGCCTCACGTGTTCCACCATTTCTACAGAATCCAAAGTGATCTTCGCCGAGGTCGGCTTCTACCAGTTTTTCCGTTCTTCCCTAAGGAATTGGTGATAATATTTTGCAGCCGTGGCTTATTTAACTGATAGTTCGGTAATTTTCACATCTGTCAACCCCTGCTTTCTTTGGGATTGGAATTATTATATTCTTCTTGAAGTCTGAGGGCATTTCGCCTGTCTCATACATCTTGCTCACCAGATGGTAGAGTTTTGTCAGGGCTGGCTCTCCCATAACATGGTAACGGGTAGAAAATTCTAGGAAAATATTCAACAGACTAACTTTGTAAACTTAAACACAATTCATGTGAAGAAGACATTCTGAATGAAGTTACCTGGTCAAACACCTATTTTCACAGGTAGGAGAAGTAGGTCTTTCGTAGGATAAATCCAGATAACCGTTTGTTTTGCTTAAAGAGTGTCTGTATCTATTAAGCCAATTCTGCAGCATACACTCATCATGTAGATTCTGACATACCAGAAAGCACATTTAGTATATGTTATAAAGGAAAAGGAACCACACGAAAAAGTAGCATAATACATTTTAGAATTTAATAGTCCTTCATCAGAACATGGAATCAATTAAAAATAAAATACAGCAGTTTGAAGTTGAGCTCTGACGTATGAACTCTACAGTAGTTTTATCACTGAGCACAGGAGTACAAATCAGACATATAGTACTATGGCCATACGAAAGTATGGACTCTTCCTACAGAGCTTCTTCGAAGGCTTGAATATGGTACATTTATATCAGAAATCGAACACAGCAAACAGAAGTTTTGGCTTACCACAGTTATTGAAGAAAACCCCTTGAAATACCGGATGTTCTTTATAAATACAAACACAATTGCTTTATTCACCACTCAGCATCTTTACATGCAATCGGTGTCACTAAAAGTAAAAAAAAAAATACTTGGGCAAATGTCAGTAATTACAAGAATATAATACAAGACAGACGCTGGGTTCAATTAATTAAATAACGATAACAATAAATAAATACATTCAAGAACAATTACGAAGTGGATGCACCACATAGTTATGTGAATGACAAACAATTAAACAAATGAATAATAATATGTACAACACATGAATAAGGTAGTTACACAACACGACATACCCATTTATAAAGTTAAGTCTGTTGCTTACATGCAGTTCACTTACAAAAGAAATGTAGGTCACTTGCCAAACACGCCAGTCCTTCCCTTTTCGTCCACCTTATAACACTACGGTCTGCTACCGTTATACCATAACCTTTAAGTTGAAGAAGGTCGCATAATGAAACTATTTTGTTAAAGCAATTATGGTAGAAAGTAACAGTGCAGTGTTATCCTCTGAAAGGAATTTTGTTATGTTGACTATGATGTACCCAACGGAGGTGGCTTATCGGAAGTAAAAGTCAGAATTAGATACATATTTAAACAACAACAAACAATAATTTACCTGAAACTTCCTGGCAGATTGTAGAGTGAAACTTTCATTCTAGAAACATCCCCCAGGCTGTGGCTAAGCCATGTCTCCGCAATATCCTTTGTTCCAGGAGTGCTGGTTCTGCAAGGTCCGCAGGAGAGCTTCTGTGAAGTTTGGAAGGTAGGAGACGAGGTACTGGCGGAATTAAAGCTGTGAGGACGGGGCGTAAGTCGTGCTTGGGTAGCTCAGTTGGTAGAGCAGTTGCCCGCGAAAGGCAAAGGTCCCGAGTTCGAGTCTCGATCCGCCACACAGTTTTAATCTGCCAGGAAGTTTCATATCAGCGCACACTACGCTGTAGACTGAAAATTTCATTCTAGATATAATTTACCTATCCACACTACCCAGATGTTAATAAAAAAAACGTTCGCCAGCCTAATTAGACATTCGAATGAATAACATTCTTGTTCAAGAAAATAAATATGAGTAACTTTAATGTACAGACGCAATCTATACTTTATCACACGAGAGTGCAATGAACTCCGTCACTAGCAGATGCTGACATTAAGGAAACTGCTAACAGTTATAGGAGAACAAGGCTATTTGCATTAATATAACAGATAATGACATACACTTTTGCCTTCAAGGCTTGGTCAAACTGAATGGTTTCAATAATATTACTATTAAAGTGCACTTTAGGAATATACAATTAAACATAGATTTAGTCCCACTTTTCAAACACTTTCCTATTTGACATGAGGTGTGAATAAAGTTCACTGCAAAATTATAAATTGGGCATAGGTTAGTCTTTCTTTTACCAATTACTTTTCTACTTAGAACCTTGTAAGTATTTCACTAACAAATACTTTCTCACTGACCTTTGAATAAAAGAAGTTACTGTTTTCATAGAAAGTGGTCTTTCTGTTAATTGTTATGTATCGTGAGCACAATGTACAAACTGTGGATCCTGTTACACTATTAATATGCACTTTCAATACACAAGAGGAACAAGCAAAAAAATGGGTCTGAGCACTATGGGACTTAACTTCTGAGCTCATCAGTCCCCTAGAACTTAGAACTACTTAAACCTAACTAACCTAAGGACATCACACACAGCCATGCCCGAGGCAGGATTCGAACCAGCGACCGTAGCAGAGGAACAAGCACTTAGCAAGCATGGGTATATAGCTTCCCACAGTTACAGTTCTCAACCATTACTGCAATGAGACACAAAGTTGACATATTTATGAGATACTGACCCACCTTTTGGAATTTACTACAGGCAACACTATGATCGTTAACTAAGCCAAAATTTGTAAGCCTCAGTATTAAGAACTTTTGAATTTTAAAAGAAACCACAAATTATTTTGATACTTGTTTGAACTACTTTATTACTTTAAATTCTATTTTTCACTTTAGTTTTTTAGCAAGCCCACAAACTTTTAACAAGCAGAGTCAATTGCAAAAGTAGTTATGCCAAACATTATTTACTTTAGCACACTCTTTTGCCACATTAACGTTAACTTTCTTTTTACTATGTTCAAGAGGCATTAATGAGTGAAACACTGGGCCTTAATATTCTTTCAATAAAGACACTCGGTAAGAACTTTAGCATGGGAAGGACCCTAAGTGGATATGTGTCAGAGGATAAACCAAGGTAAGTTTTCTTAGATAGTCTTTTTGTTTACCTTACATTTGAAAACAAATAAATTATCCACATGTGCTGATCCTTCACTGTACACCTCTATAGTTCCTTGCTTCTGTTACAGTGGTTGCGCAACGTGATGGCGAGTGCATGTTGTTGGATGGAGGTGCAGATAGACAAGTTGTACTCTGTCATTTCTTGGTGGCGAAGATAGATATTAATTTCAGAGTATTGCCAGCATATTACTCCATTCATCCGAGGCTTTGATGCTTATTAAAACGGCATTAAAATCCCTTCTTGGCACCAGCACAAATCACAACCTTTATATGAGCTGTTAGCGGTTCAGTAGCTCGTCTCCGACTGACTCTTGGTTCTACCATTCTACCCATGCCAAACACATTTTGCGCACGCTACACAGTTCCGTTCCCGCGGGGAGTCACAACACCTTTTACGTACAAAATAACTAAGAACCCTAAGCTAGGATCAGCAATTACATAACAGCAACCAAACATAAAATAGATCAGTTACAGATATTGATATGTCTACAAAAAATTATTCATCCAAATTCCAAATATATACAGTAAGTTTTGTCTCTCTCCAAATGAGACAAAGAATGTAAATGATAGATACACTACATTGGATAGAATCAAACCATGCAATCAAAGTTTTTACAAAGGAAAAAGCGAACACTCTTGTGTTATTGATATAATCAAACAATATTTACAGAAGCTCAACGATGGAATGTTGAACAAAACAGAAAGACCGAGCGAGGTGGCGCACTGGTTAGCACACTGGACTCGCATTCGGGAGGACGACGGTTCAATCCCGACTCCAGCCATCCTGATTTAGGTTTTCCGTGATTTCCCTAAATCGTTTCAGGCAAATGCCGGGATGGTTCCTTTGAAAGGGCACGGCCAATTTCCTTCTCAATCCTTCCCTAACCCGAGCTTGCGCTCCGTCTCTAATGTCCTCGTTGTCGACGGGACGTTAAACACCAACCACCACCACCACCACCACCACAGAAAGCAAAATGAATCAACAAAAGGTATGTAGTGTCTGGTATTACAGATGCCCTATGTTTCGTTGAGGTTTCCCGTAAGGGATACTTCGAGGAAACATCTATAACACCTAAGTGATTCAGGCAAAAAAAATTATACAATCCAACTTCAGTTGGCAGAAAAAAACATATTTTGCAGACATACAGTATATACACTAAGAAATTTCGTACATTTCTTTCAAAACATTTTCAAAATAAGACATCTACAATAATTTTCATTCTCACATCGGTTTAAAGAAACAAATTTTTACCATTACACAGGGCACACATTAAAATTTTCTGGGTCTTCCACATATATACTATACCACTGACAGACAAGCAGTATACAAAATAATCTACATATTAGTAAAACAGGTATACTATTCTAGAAAAAAAGTAAATATGCATACACAACTGCACACAAACATTTTAACTTAACAAAAGACAAACATTTTTCGTTATTCAGAATCTAGCTTTAGTTACCACTGCTGTGTTTTGAAACAAGACAGTCCTAAATTTTTAGTTACACCAGAAAACCTAGTCTCAAAACATCTACAACTATTTGAACAAGATTCCATATACATTTTATAATAACTTTTCACTGACTTCAATAAGAATAGTCATCCCATAACACATAGATCAAAAAACCTAACTTACTTCACTGTCTCTCTCAGCACTAGCAGTCTATGTTATAAATAATTAAACACATTTTTTCTACATACACAAAAAATATTTCAAAACAATCATTACATATTCACATTCTGCCCATTATTGGTTTGGCAGTCTTTTTATGTAAGAATTTAGGCATGCAAACACAATTTTGCACAAGCACATTAACAAGACAGTTTTTCGGTATATATATACTGCCTAATACTAACCTTGGCAGTCCGTGCATACCCTTCAATCACTTGCCACATAATGGCAAGTCATTTACTGCCTGCTACGGTTGGCAGTACTTACTTCATTATCTATATACCTGCCCTGTATCAGTAAGTCCTTTGGCTATCGCTCACATAGCATTTTAGGTAGTTCTCTGCTTCAGAATTAATTGGCATTTTTGTTGGTTTGGTTTGTTGCCCAATAACACATTTATGAGCAGTTTATTGACATCATCTCTAGATTTTTTCATAATTCCGTCACATCTTTGGTACAAATTGCATTAACGGTATAAAACGTAAAACCTGCAACTTTAAAAGAGTAATTATACACTGGTAATAGTAAACCTTTCTTTACACCATGACAACATCAGGTAACATACACATCATTAATCAAGAAATATTTAAATGACATTTTTGGTATAATGCCAATGTCAAGGAGTTATTTGAGAGTCCCAGATTTGTGGTTTTTCTCCCCACTTTCTTAATCAGTAATATTTCTTTTAAGGTCAATATTCAGTTTAATTATTTTTACACACATTTAGGTCATCACATATGTCAAGATCAGGACAATAATTTTATATCCTATTGCAAGTGATTTCTGCCAACTTTTTGTGGCACTAGACACATACATCGCATATCTATTTTACACACATTAGTCAAGTTTATCTCCTTAGTTTTGAACACACATAAAGTTTTTCAACATCATATTTATCCCTTTTTCAAAAACATTTATATTTAGTCATATTATAGCATTCATTTACCTTGTTTTCAGTATCGTTATCTTTTCTCATCGATATTTTTTCCATTTACTTTTCCATTACATTTTCTCTTTACAATACCCACTATACTTTCATTATTCTTGATCATTTTCTAGTTTGCCCTATTTTCTACTCCACATCTCTGTCACAAACATCTACTGTATCTTACATTATTTCCACACTATTTAGTTCATCCTGACAGAGAAGAAAGAAAGAGGATAGTAAACGTTCTGAGTGAAGAAGGGGAAGATTGACACATGAAAGGAAGTGGAAGCAGTGTTTTCAACGACTGGGGTACCTCATGTTCTTCACACACCTGACAATGCAAAGAGTGCATGTCCCCTGAGGGTGAACGACCCTCATCTGAGGACATGTACCTTTAAATATACAACATAGTGCAAACATCACCACTTTCTAATCTTTAAGTACTTTAAGTACATTAGAAATTAACTGTTGTCTTGTGCAGTTCTTTGCACTTTCATTAAGTTACCAAAAAAATCATTATTCATAAAGTTTTCAGGTTTGTCACACTATGCCCATATCCTCATAATTAGACTGGAATAAAAAATCACTAACAGAAAAATAAACTGTTTCTAAGAAAAGTCATACAGTACACTACAATAAATAAACAACAACTGGCCCCCAGGCCTCAAGATCAATAAAACAATAATTCACTTTCAGATAACACTCAAATACAATAATAAGATCATGCATTAAAATACACAACAACCTGCCCCCAGTCTCTTTATTAACAAGGCAGTTTTTTATGGTTCACAGAACAGTCACATAAGTCTGGTGGATTTTTAGGCCTCCTGTTTTCTACATCTTCCACTGTGCTATTCAGAGCTTGCCAACGTTTTGTTTCAGTAGCTGGCTCTTTAGGTTATGGAATTTCAAAGTCTTTAGCGAGGTACAACATCCCCTGTTCTGCTATTATTTTATCAGCTGATTCTTCTTGTTCCTGTAATTCACACTCTTTCAAAACATTTGTTAAGGTTTACCCCAGTATAGTATCATCTGGAGGTTCCTGCAAATTATGCCCCTGTGCTACATTACTTAATGATTCCTTCGGTTTTGGCCTAGTTCTACTTTCTGTATTTTGCTTTGAAAAAATGTCACTAATTTTCTCATGCCCTCTTTCAGTAAAAGTATATTCACTTTCGTTTATTCCTGAGAATTCATCTTCACTGGAGTCATCACTACTCCCTTCCTCGCCATCAGATTCACTTAAGTACGCGTCTTTTGAACAATAGGGAAAGTTAGTATATTCACTCCTATCCATTTCCATATACCCTTCATCAACTGAACTATCACTGATTTCATTTTTGTCATCAGATTCGAGCAGGAAAGTAACTTTGAGGCAGTAGGGCAGTTCATCATTTGGTTTTTCAGTCACTACGTTTATCGAATCATTTTCTACACAATGCAGATCATTTGGACACTCAGACACTTTTGTTGTATCACTTTGAACGACTTCAGCCTTATCTCCATACTTAGTATAATCGTCATATACATCGACAACCTTCATTTCATTTTCCTCTTTGCTATCATTCTCAGAAAATCGTGGGAAATTCCTACCTGATCTTTCTGCATCAGAAGCACAAAAAATGTTTTCATCATGAAGGATTTCGTCTGCACTGTTTATAACGTCATATTTACTAACACCATTCTTTACATCATTTTCACCTCTTATTAATTTTGCACACGACTTTTGCGTGGCATAACCTACTTTCTTTTCATTTTCATTCATCCTGATCTCCCCTGCATCTATACACTACTACCAGTGCAAATATCTTCTTTCCCAATCATACCATCTTGCTCTCTTTTATTCTTTAATAATGCCTTTTTGCACTATTCTGATACTGAGTTATCCTTATCATATGGCATATTAACTTTATTTTCAGTTTTACATTCATGTATTACTGAAACTGGCCAACGGAAGTGTCCGATTCCGCCATTTATGTTTCTTTCTACAGCAGCCATCTTGTTCTTGCACTGGCCATTTAACCTTCTCTTTACGTGCCTTATCCGGTACCGCTCTGGATACAAGCGGTAGCGACTTGAACTACCGCCAGCATCCGATCGGCACACATCGTTATCTATTGCTCCACGTACGTTTATTAACGCAGCGTTATTAAACTTTCTGTCCCGTATTTTACATTCTTCCTTCTCCAATTTGTTATTTGATATCTTTTCTTTGGGCCCAAAACACGTTTCCGCGTGAATCCGGCCCGTAACACATGCGGTTTTCAATTTTCCACTTCGTGTCTATTTTGGAAATTTCGTGCCATGTATCCCATTCATCGCGTCGTATAGTTTCCCCTTCCTCTCGCACGGCCTCTTCGTATCGTGTTTACACGAAATCTATCATTTTCAGGTGGTTGATTTTGGTCATTAATTTCTCGTGAATAATTGTGGTTGTTGTGGCGACGAGACTCACGATTTCTTCGCCAGTAATCTTCATCCTCTACCCTTCCCAATAACGCTGAACAACATCTATGGGTACTCCCAAAATATCGTTTAGAATCTTCAGGCAATTTTTACCAAAGAAACCAAACAATCTTGGCTTCAGTCCTCCTAGCTTTCAGGTGTATCAGTTTTGTATACCATGATGCACTAAACTCTTTCATGGTTTGCCTACCTCTGATATCACACAGTCTGGCCATTAGGAACTCACGCCACAACTGGTCTTGTTTTTGTTCTGACCAGCACTCATCAATAAATTTTTGTTCAAAGCTTTCAAAAGCCATCTGGTTAGAATCCAGATTCAACCCCCACCTTATTGCTTCTCCCGTTAATGCACTGATTACAACATTAATTTTTCTCTGGTCAGATAAATATTCAGGAAAGTTCCTTTGTCAATTCTTTACAAAACGGGGTGCCATCCATTAGGGTTCTTTGCACGGTCGAATTCTTCCTCACCCTCTAATATTTTACTGAAAGGCATTCTTTCAGTAAAATGTGTAGGCCCTGTTTGTATTTTTCTTTCCAAGTCATACATTTTTCCTTGGATTTGTGAAGTGTTATGGTCACACTTCCTTTCGCAAGTAACAATTTGATTGGCTAGTTCTCTATTTGTTTTTGTCACAGACTGTTTAATCGGTGCAAACTCTATGTTAGATTCGCTTTGAATTTCGGATTTAACACCGAATACTTTTTCGTCCACTTTGGTACTGACTAAGGGTTCTATTCGACCTAGAATTTTAATGATTTCTGTGTTAAATCTTTCGTCGACATTATCAATCTGTCCTTGTACATTGGCAATATTGCCATTGATGACAGTAATTTCACTTTTAAGGTTTTTAATTTCATTACTTACAATGAGAATTTTCGCATCCACTCTATCTGTTTACTAATATCATTACCCTTTGCTGCAATTAGTTGTCTCTGTGCTGCAATTTATGCATTAATACTGTCATTGTGTGCCGCATTTTGTTGCCTCTGTGCTGCGATATGTGCATTAATATTGTCACAGTATGCTGCAATTTGTGCAGACACATTTTTAACAATCTGTCATATCAGGATTCTTTTCAAGTTTAGGTTCTGCTACTTTTTCGTGTTCAAATCCTACTTCTCTTTCTGTATTTGGCGATTCAAACATATCGCGCCATTCGTTACCATAGTCACTGTCTTCAACAATATGGTATATTTTGTTTTGTGTAGTACTTGTGACATTCACAGATTCGATCTGTTTATTTACGTCAGCGTGATATCGTACGTAGTCAAATTCGTGCGTAGTGCCACCTGTTGATGTGTTACCTGAACTGCTATGGGCTGCATTCTGATCTCGCTTGTCTAGATTTATTTCTAGTTTCCTGTCGATTTTAGTTACTGTTAAGAACTGATATCTCTTTGCTTTCAATTTTAGCTGACTTTTCACTATCTGTTCTATCAAATAATTTACAGGTTCGTGCCGCTGGACGTTTTATGTTCACTCTATGTTTGTAAAATGCTTAATATTTATAATTTTTTCCGTCTGTAGCTGTAAACTGCAAAACGTCCTGTCATGGTCGCCATGTATAACACTACCGTTCTCTACTGTTACACTATAACTTTTAAGTTGGAGACATAACTTTTTACAAAGGAAAAAGCGAACACTCTTGTGTTATTGATATAATCAAACAATATTTTTATAGAAGCTCAACAATGGAATGTTGAACAAAACAGAAAGCAAAATGAATCAATGAAAGGTATGTAGTGTCTAAACTATGGTGTTACAACTTCACAATACTAACTCTAAATTATATTATTTACTGACTCTGTGTAGGCGTTTTCATGTAATTTGTTGAAGTAGACAGGTTCTAGATATTTGTAAGTGTTATCAGTCTTTCCTACCTTAATGTATGGCTGTGTAATTGTACAGCAATTTTTTGAGTTATGCTCATGAATTGCCCTTATAATATCATACCTGATAAGCTTTCTTTGACATAAACAAGGCGATTATAGACGTATAGTCTAAGTACTGTCATTATACTTAGTTGTTTGAAATAATCTCTGCATCCTACGCTTAGGCCAAGTCCTGACAGCTTTCTTTTACTATTTAAGCGTTGATTTTGTGCCTACAGAATTCCGTAACTCAGGTGGGACTGGAAGAATGTAAACCATGATTATAATAAGAGTTCTTTACTGACATTGCTTCTGAAGTCGTACAGCAGATAGATAACACATGCTAGTCTCTTATGTAATTTTCCTGTGTGTGTGTCTCAGCTGAGCTTTTCGTCTATGTGAAATTCTAATTATTTTTCTGTTTTGTTACGATGATTGGGAGGATTCAGACTGCGTAAAATACCCTCTTCTTTACTGTCATTTTGTCGTAGCAGATTTTAATGTCTGTCCATCAGCACTCCATACTTCAGATTTTCAAGCATGGTATTGCACGTGATGACTGTACATCTGCATATAGCAATGCATCACATGGAACTACTGTGGGTATGTAATTAATATAAATAATGAAAAGCAGAGGACTAAGAACAGATCCCTGAAGCGCATCCTTTAAACTAGATCACATTCAAGCTTTTGATTATTTATCTTCATCAACTTTTTTCTATTGTCCCAGTAACACTGTATTAGACATAGGGCATTCCCCCTCAGTTCATGATTTTGGAGTTATTTCATAATAATATTGTGGAAGAGCGTATCATGCTATCCTTACGTTCAACGCTGTTGCACAGATTATCTCTTTATTTTCGAAATAATTGTTTACCTTTGAAGTTGGAAAATGTTGGGTACTTGGAAAGGGTGATAGAGGAAAATGGAAGAAATGAAAAAGAGATCTGTGAACGTGGCAAGCAGACAGAAGTGTTCCTGCGAAGTGTTAGGAGCCTGGTTTGCAACACAAATGTACCACAAAACAATAAATAAATGATATATAGTGGTTACCACATCCCAATACTGACCAGAACAGAAGTATCAAAGAGAGATAGGATAAGGAATGAAAGCGTCAGGTAAATAGTAATAGAGGAAACCTTGCAGAACAGGCTAAGATGGTATGGGCACTTAAAGAGAATGGAAAACAAGAGGAGATCCCCTACAAGATACATAAAATGGAGATGTGAAGGAAACGACCAAGAGGAAGACAAGGAGAAAGATGGTTGAAAAAATAGGCGAGGATTGGAACAGAGTGAACCCAGATAGATGGTGGAAAAACAGGACTAGATGGCGAGACATATGTTCCAAACAGATCCCGCCTGGGTCTGGAAACTGTTCAAGAAGATGACGATGATTACAGTAATGAAGATCATGACGATGATAATGATGATGATATACCTTTGATACCATGAGCTCAATAGCTTTGGCTGTAGGTAGGCTGGGTGTGAACCATACTGTGGGGAACGAAGTACATCATTATATTCAAAATACTGAATCATCTATTTATGTATGCAGTATATAACACTGCAACAGAATTTACGTAGCCTATGTAATCAAATACCAAATTTGGTTTATTACGTATTATGCCCCAACAGAACAAACTAGTCCTGTCACGGAAAAGCCACATATAACATTCCTGTCCGCTACTGCTATACCATAACCTCGAAGCTGGAGGCTATTTGCAAAACTGAATTATTTTGTTAGAGTAATTATGGTATAAAGCAACAGAGCAGTGTTACCCTCTGAGAGGAATTTTGTTATGTTGAGCATGTTGTACCTAACGGAGGTGGCTTATCGGAAGTGAAAGTCAGAATTATGTAAACATTTAAACAGTAACCAATAATATTTTACCTAGCTACACTGTTCAAAGAGTAAAGAAAACGGGCGCCAGCCTAATTAGGCTAGAGAAAGATTAACATTCTTGTTAAAGAAATTAGATATGAGTAACTTCAACAGACAAACACAACCTATACTTTGCCACACGAGAGTGCGATGAACTCTGACACCGGCATATGTTCACGGTTAAGATGGGAAGCTGACAGAGCAGGACAGATTATTAGCATAAATATAACAGATAACGGAACACAATATTACTTTCAGGGATTATTCAAACTAAATGGTGTTTACAACATTACTATTAATATTCACTGCAGAATCGTAAATTGGACATAGGTTAAGTATTATTTTTCAAACACTTTCCTAATTGACATAGAATTATAAATGTTATTCACTGCAAAATTATGAGCTGGTCATAGGTTAAGTCTCACTCAGTTAAATACTTTACTATTTGAAATGAAAGTTAATTGGAATTCACTAACAGGTTACTTCTCACTGTCTTTTGAATAAAGGAATTATTGTTTTCATAAATAGTGGTCTTCCCATTACTTGTTACCTAGCATTAGCACAATAGACAAACTGTGGATCCTGTTGTACTATTAATATACACTTCCAATACATAAGAGAGACAAACACTTAGCAAACGAGTATATAACCTTCCATAAATGCAATTCACGACTTTTACTACAGTGAGACACAATGTTGACAAATTTGCAAGATACTGACTCACCTTCTGCGTTTTACAACAGGCAGCAATTGGATCATTCACTAAGCAAAACTTTATACGCCTCAGTCTTAAGAACGTTTAATTTTGAAATCGGCAACAACACTTTAATAAGCAGTTTTAATAGGAAAATTGTTTTCAGTAATCATCATTTACTTTAACTCACTCTCTTGCCACATTAACTTTAACTTTCTTTTTACTATGTTCAAGAGGCATTAATTATCAAAACACTGGTCTTTAATGTTCTTTCAGTAGGGACACTCGGTAATCACTTTAGTTCAAATGGAGAGGAACTTGAGAGGTGTTGTGATAGGGAAAAACCAAGGTAGGTACATGAATTCAGTTATAAGTTACCTTATATTTGAGCACACTAACACATCCAATAAGCTGATCCTTCACTGTACATTATTATAGCATTCCGTTACAGTGATTGCGCAATGTGGTGGCAACTGCGTGTTGGTAAGCAGATTTGCAGACAGAATTGCTGAACTCTGTCCCTTCTTGGTGGCGATGATGGATACCAATTCCAGAATCGTTCCTGCTATTTATCCATCCATGCGAGGCATTGCAAAATATCAGAAAAAGCCTCTCTCGGAACCAGCACAATATGCAACATTTACATGGCAGTTTGGTAGCTGGTCCCTAACTAACTCTCAGTTCCACCTCTTCTACCTAGGCCAACCACAATTTGCGCGCGCTACTAAGTTCCGTTCCCGAGGGGAACCATTATAACTTTAACATACAGAACAACTAAGAATCCTAAGTGAGGATCAGCAGTTTACATAACAGTAACCAAATACATTAAATAAAACAGAACATTTGCACATATTGGCATTTCTACAAAAAATTATTCACACAAATTCCAAATGTATACAGTAAGTTTTGTTCCCTCCAAGTGGGACAAAAAATTTAAATGACAGATACACTACGTTGCACAGGATCAAATCATGACATCAAAGTTTTAACAAAGAAAGGAGTATACAATTTTATGTTATCGATTCGAACACATTTACAGATACACAATGTTATAACATTAAACCAAAGCAAAAGGCAAAATAAGTCAGTAGAGAATTAGAGATATGGTGTTATAAGTATTCTGTTATTTCTTATATTGTAGGTGTCAATGATATAGGTCAATACTTACGTATAGATGCTATATCTCCTTTCTTGTGAACTGTTTTGACTGCAGCTGTTTTCAAACATTCTGGACAATAACTTTCATTTAAGAATTTATGGGTTATTTAATCAGTGCACTACTAGCTGTTTTCTGGTGCATTTAATACATAATTTGAGAGGCCATAGTAGTTTTGTTCTTTAGAATTACTATGTACACCTATCGAAACACTGATCATCTTCTCCATTACACAAGTCCAACGAAACAAGTCCCTTAGTTTATTGTTTATTTCTGGTAGAAGTGGTCTGCCTTACTCACATCCTGTATGACATTGCCATCTGAGTGACGACTGACAAAATGAGCATTTACAGTGTTAGGTGACATTAGTATCTGGCGTACTCTGTCATCGCAGTTTATTCCTGGTTTAATAATTTTCCATACAGCTTTGCATTTCTTCAATGAGTTGTGTATAAATTTATTATTTGCTTTGGACTTTGCTTCCTTTATTTCAGATCTGTAAAGTTTTTCACTTCATATACACTCCTGGAAATTGAAATAAGAACACCGTGAATTCATTGTCCCAGGAAGGGGAAACTTTATTGACACATTCCTGGGGTCAGATACATCACATGATCACACTGACAGAACCACAGGCACATAGACAAAGGCAACAGAGCATGCACAATGTCGGCACTAGTACAGTGTATATCGACCTTTCGCAGCAATGCAGGCTGCTATTCTCCCATGAAGACGATCGTAGAGATGCTGGATGTAGTCCTGTGGAACGGCTTGCCATGCCATTTCCACCTGGCGCCTCAGTTGGACCAGCGTTCGTGCTGGACGTGCAGACCGCGTGAGACGACGCTTCATCCAGTCCCAAACATGCTCAATGGGGGACAGATCCGGAGATCTTGCTGGCCAGGGTAGTTGACTTACACCTTCTAGAGCACGTTGGGTGGCACGGGATACATGCAGACGTGCATTGTCCTGTTGGAACAGCAAGTTCCCTTGCCGGTCTAGGAATGGTAGAACGATGGGTTCGATGACGGTTTGGATGTACCGTGCACTATTCAGTGTCCCCTCGACGATCACCAGTGGTGTATGGCTAGTGTAGGAGATCGCTCCCCACACCATGATGCCGGGTGTTGGCCCTGTGTGCCTCGGTCGTATGCAGTCCTGATTGTGGCGCTCACCTGCACGGCGCCAAACACGCATACGACAATTTTTGGCACCAAGGCAGAAGCGACTCTGATCGCTGAAGACGACACGTCTCCATTCGTCCCTCCATTCACGCATGTCGCGACACCACTGGAGGCGGGCTGCACGATGTTGGGGCGTGAGCGGAAGACGGCCTAACGGTGTGCGGGACCGTAGCCCAGCTTCATGGAGACGGTTGCGAATGGTCCTCGCCGATACCCCAGGAGCAACAGTGTCCCTAATTTGCTGGGAAGTGGCGGTGCGGTCCCCTACGGCACTGCGTAGGATCCTACGGTCTTGGCGTGCATCCGTGCGTCGCTGCGGTCCGGTCCCAGGTCGACGGGCACGTGCACCTTCCGCCAACCACTGGCGACAACATCGATGTACTGTGGAGACCTCACGCCCCACGTGTGGAGCAATTCGGCGGTACGTCCACCCGGCCTTCCGCATGCCCACTATACGCCCTCGCTCAAAGTCCGTCAACTGCACATACGGTTCACGTCCACGCTGTCGCGGCATGCTACCAGAGTTAAAGACTGCGATGGAGCTCCGTATGCCACGGCAAACTGGCTGACACTGACGGCGGCAGTGCACAAATGCTGCGCAGCTAGCGCCATTCGACGGCCAACATCGCGGTTCCTGGTGTGTCCGCTGTGCCGTGCGTGTGATCATTGCTTGTACAGCCCTCTCGCAGTGTCCGGAGCAAGTATGGTGGGTCTGACACACCGGTGTCAATGTGTTCTTTTTTCTATTTCCAGGAGTGTACATTTTCCTAGCAGCATTATTATGTTTTGATCAATAGTGATACAGTGGCTTCATTATTTTACTTTTATTTATATGTAGGGTGTACCAGTGTTTTAGATATTGTGGTTTAGTACAACAGCTCTGCTTATATAGCTTCTTTTACAGTTTAGGACAAAACGCTTCAAAATTTTCAGTTTATAGGACAGTAAAAGTATTAATCAATTCATTAGCACTTGGAATGATTATTATTGTACCCCAATTTTACTGAATCTAATTTATGTACCAACTGATTTAGCTTTTACTCATAAATTGTCCTTATAATTCTTCTATTTTCGGTGCAGTTTAAAATTATTTTACTTTAAATGATTTGTCTGAGCCATAGTCCATAATTATCAGAAATACATTATCAGACAAGGCCAAATTCTGAAAATTACTTATCATATTATCTAGGCATGCTGCCTGCCTTATGGGTCTGTCATTTATGCAACAGAAGTCAAGAGATCATAATATATTTAGCATGTGATAAAATTTACATTCTTAATCCTTATGTCTATGTTTATGTCACAAAAGATTAATATTCTGTAACCTTTATTTTTGAGTAACAGGAGTAACAGTTACTCAACAAATTTCACAACAAGTCTTGGAGTGGCACACTGAAGCAATTACAGCTTCCTCTTTTGCAACATTATGGCTGTGCTGATTCAAATTTAGTCTCTATCCACAGCTGACGTACACCTATAGCTTCGTACATTCGGTTCACTCTATTTTTCAACATAGACAGATACAATCTCATGTTTAATACTTGTTCTACAGTAGTTGATTGCCAGTTCATAGCTTTATGGATCACTTAATTTAAATTCTCCGCTTCTAACACAGTCGTCACTTACTGATAGCACACTGAAGTTCATGTTTTCCAATCAGTATTGGAGACTACACACTAAAGTGCAAGAGCATTTCTCTTTGTGCTATTCTATTAGGAGAGTTGATATCTTGAAACTTACAGAAAGAGCATGTCATATTTAGTAAAGCAAGTCTAGCGCTCCACACCCAAGGTAATGGGAAGCAATCGCCCTACCACATAATATTCGTTGATGTACGAGGCAGCTGTCTAGAATGCAGACAACGTATGTGGTCGCAGGGCGTTATCTCTAAACAATTAATATGGACAACACAATAGGGAATACGTAATACACATATATCAAAAGATTGTGTAGAAAGTACTCAACTTTCAGCTGCAAGGTGGGTGGCTTTGAGTCCAAGTACTATACGTTAAGTAATCTAAGGCACTGAAAGTAACTGTCTGTTGTACAAACTTCTGTTCGGACTGCTGTTTAAGACGGTTGTTAATTTCAGTGTTTGTATCTGAATTTCTCTGGACGGTCAGAGTCTAACTGTCTGATTATCACACGTAAATAGCACCTTGCTATTACCGCGGCAACTGATGATCTACGTCAATGACAATAACTGTACAACTGAAAGCGTTGCTGGACGAACTGAACAGTAACTGGTTTAGTGTGGCGAAGAGTCTCCGTTTATCGGCCCCCACGGGAAGAGCCTTGCATCTGTGATCTCACTGGCGAAAGTGGAAAGCAGTTCCTAGTGACACCGCCTTCCGTGACAACTGACGTCACTACCGGTGGATGGATCTGAAGAGTTGAAGGCCCTACAGCGAAAGCTTAAATCGTTCTTGTATTTGAGCGCAGATGACGATTGCTCAAACTCTGAGGCGCCTGGCTTGATAAGTGCTTGCTGGTGCCCTCTCGTGATACTGCTGTGTACCACATGACTACATACACAGCACAGTATACTTCCTTCAAGGAAATGTGGGTATTGGCACCTTTTTTGAGTTGGGTTGGGTTGTTTTGGGGAAGAAGACCAGACAGCGAGATCATCGGATTAGGGAAGGACGGGGAAGGAAGTCGGCCGCGCCCTTTCAAAGGAACCATCCCGGCATTTGCCTGGAGCGATTTAGGGAAATCACGGAAAAACTAAATCAGGATGGCCGGACGCGGGATTGGACCGTCGTCCTCCCGAATGCAAGTCCAGTGTGCTAGCCACTGCACCACCTCGCGCGGTACGTTTTTTGACTTCCTCAGAGATTTCTTCGTTCCTTGTAACTGTTTGAAATAGATGATTCTAAGCCTATTGTAAGCCTATTATGATTCATCATAAGGGAAAAGAAATAGCATTCCATTCCTGGAGAAGATCACCGTGGGGTTGAAAAGTACAGGCATCACTGGTATTCTGCGCACTAGCGACAGCATGTAGAGTTTTAGTAGCGGTTTCTGTAATAAAAGTGGTTTAAAACTACTTGAATTTTCGTCACTTAGGTCTTTATCACTGGTTGTTGGAAGAATATCTGAATATGACATAATAATACTACAGCTATCATACTTCCAAGTCTTTATAACGTTCTCGTTTCGTTTAGATGGAGGGCTGACTTTCGACCACAGAAAGTGAAATTTTTTTTCAGGTTCTAAGCACCTGAATCCACTCATCATCGTTATTTCAAATTTCCTACGAAGGCGTGCTATAAAGTAATGCCTCCACAACTTTTATGTGAAAACTTTTAAAAGCATTTTAAATAAAACAAACGTTATTAACACCCTACATCTGTATTCTTCATGCCTACATATTTGAAGCCCTCAGCTGCTAAAGGGCTCCAAATTCTGGCATGTAACGTAACTATGTTGGTGATAAACAGCATGATGTAACCGAGCTTCTAATTCGAAGAGTTCGTCCACGCATGGAACACCCTCTCCCTCAGCATGACAATGCCAGATCATATGCGAGTGCCGCCTTGGGTTCACTGCCATCGATCATCCTTCATACAGTCCCGACTACGCCATATCCGATTTTTATCTGCTCATAAGTCTTAAGGCCCAACATCGACAATCACTTGATAGCGATGAAGTGGTGTAATGTAAGCAGAGGCGAGTTTGTGGCTTCGTCAGTAAGGTCAAACATTCTGCAGTGACGGTACCAACAAATTGGTCTCTCGTTGTGAGAAATGTGTTCGTCGCCAGGGTGACTATGTTCAGAAATAAATATGTAGACACGAAGACTAAAGATACAGAATACTTACAACGTTTGTTTGTATTTAAAAAGCTTTAAGAGTCTTTCCATAAAAATTCGGAGGCCTTACTTATCAGTAAGTCCTCATAAATAAGTTTCCACGATGATTTAAATTAAATCAAGGAAGTGCATTTGTTGAGAGCTCACTGCAAGATATTTCCCCACCTCCTCCGTTTTACTGCTGCAATTCACCGTATTTGTTTTTTACTACAAGTATTTTATCCACATTCACTGAAATAATTTTATCTGTACTGTCTTTGTTTTCACATTTGAGAGCTACGTCGCTTTTGTTACATCGTGAACAGAACTAAGTCTTTTGCTTTGAATTTATTTTTACACAGTTAAAATTAGAAACACATTTACAGTTTAAGCACGCTCCATCATCCCCTTACGCATCGCCCGCGTACGGACCTCGAAACAGAGATTTTACGGGAGAGTGTTGTCCCTCGGAACCCTTTTTAGTCTTTTGCCTATGGGATGTAGTAGAAGCTTAGTATCTTTTCTTGTTTCATTTTTAAATAACAGAATTTATTTCTTCAGTGCCGCAGCCTGCTTCTGAATTTAGGTAATTCCGGAAAAATAAGGCTTTCCCAAATGTGAAATAACTGTTCCATGGTGCAACACGGCCATTTACATAGAAACAAATAATCTATTCAAATTTATATGTGTTACAGTCGAGAATATTTTGTCAGCTCTGTATTTAATAGTCTACTTTTTACATTATTACTTCACTAGATAATCCTTACTTAGCAACTGAAATGAAATTAAGTAGATGCATTATCACAGGTTTATTCATTTGGAATAGAAACTATTGAAAACTAACACAAATTTCCATTTTCAGGACAGGTAAAATTGTTAAGACGTGAAAGAAACTCATTCTATATACGAATACCGCATGTGCCATCATAGAAGACCTCCTTCCGTTTGAAAGTACAAGATTTCGCATGACAGACGAAGACTGGATTACACATTACATGCTATGTGACTAATTGTAAAATTACACTCTAAGACAAAAAAAGGCGCACGACAATCGAACTATCCGAATGGAATGGAAATCGATAGATATGATGTACATGTACAGACAAATAAATGATTACAGTTTCAGAAAAATTCAACGATTTACTCAAGAGAAAGAACTTCCCACATTGAGGAAGTCAATAACGTGTGGGTCCACATCTGGCCGTTATACAAGATAGGGGTTAGCAATGACAGATAGAGTTGCTTGATGTTCTCCTGAGGAATATCGTGCCAAATTTTGTCCAAGCGAGGCGTTAGATCGTCAAAATCGTGAACCGGTTGGACGCCCCTGCCTATAATGCTTCAACGTTCTCTATTGGTATCATGAAAAGTGAAAGAGGGGGGGGGGGGTGAAAGGAAAGGAGATGATATCAGCTGTATAGCGTCTTTGTGCGGAATCAGTCGCTACGAGTGAGAATGTGTGTTGTACCGTGACTCGAACCCGGCAACTCCTACTTACTAGACAGTTGCGTTAGCCACTGCACCACCCGAAGCCAGCGTTCATCGGAAAAACGCGGACTATCTAGGCTCGTTTCCCGGCAGATGCACATTCCCACCTAGCGCCGACTATCTGCAGGTCCTGGCCATGTCATTAACATCCTCTAATTATAGATTCCTGCTGGAGGCCGAAAGTGAACATGCATCCGCAACGAAAGTTCTAGATTCATTGCCCATCGAAACGAAACAATCTACATCTACATCCATACTCCGCAAGCCACCTGACGGTGTGTGGAGGACTTTTTTTTTCTTTGACTGGCAGAAATGCCGCTACAGATAATTACTTCGCTTCACTCAAACTAGCAAAAAAAAAAAAAAAAAAAAAAAAAAAAAAATTGAAAGAAAAATTGACCTCCATTGTAGGAGCAGTAAATAGAGCAAGAAGAGAGATACCACATGCTCTGAAGTCCTTGAAGAGTCCTCTGTATTCCACAAAAGTTTTAAAACATGATGATATTTCGTTCACAGTCTATCAAGGAAAGAAAGCAAGAAATGTAATATCTTCCCTCCATCCTAGTGTTACCATAAATACAAATGAAAAAGCTCCGCAAACTGTATGTTATTACAACAAAATAAAATTTGGGGTTGACATAGTAGATAAAATGGCGAGGCAGTATTCAGTCAAGGCTTCCTCAAGAAGATGGACAGTGCACTTCTTCTACAATATCTTTGGCCTAGCAGGAATAAATGCATATGTAGTATTTAGGGCTGTAGCTGGGAAAAAGATCAAAAGAAGGCCTATTATTCAGCAGCCTACAGATGAACTATGCTCGGAGTATACGAAGAGTCGCCTTCCTCGTATGACCACAGACTAGTAAGGAAAAAATGAAAATGAAGACGAAATGCCACAGAAGCGCCGTAAATATTAAGTTCTCAAATTCTGCAAATGTAATAAATCAATTTCCACGAGCAGTGTTTGTAAGAAGACGGTTTGTGGAAAATGTACAAAGGAAACTGAATACAATTGTGTAACTATGAAGTAGCTGATATTTCTGTACACATGAACAGTTAATTTTTTTATGAATTTAGAACAAAGAAAAGCCTGTCACTTGCTTACACTAGTTTGCGTGTTACCAGGTTCAGTGAAATTTGTTCATATGTCAGTTACCAGGTTCAGTGAAATTTGTTCATATGTCAATAAATAATGTAATTTGTGTCTGCTCTTTTTATTCACAACTCTGCATCTGAAATGGCTATAAATCTTGCAAACATTAAAATATTATAAATGCATTAAATTTTGAAATAACAGTTCACAAAACTTTTTTAAATGGTAGGGGTCAAAATGACCCTTCTGGACATTCAAGGGGTCTGGGCGTCCGAGTGTTAGTAACATACTGGACCCATTTTTCCTGTCAGTTCCACGTGAGCTAATTCCTCAGCAGTAAAGACCCAGTTTATTCGCAAGTAAGTTTCTTTGATTTGCACAATATGATAAGTGGTTTCCTTTATTTTCTGTATCTTCCAGTACGTCGTAGAATGACACGTTTTGTCCAGCCTTTGTAGGTGACAAAAACAGTCTTTGAGGGTTGGTTAAAAAAAAATGGTTGAAATGGCTCTGAGCACTATGGGACTTAACATCTGTGGTCATCAGTCCCCTAGAACTTAGAACTACTTAAACCTAACTAACCTAAGGACATCACACACATCCATGACCGAGGCAGGATTCGAACCTGCGACCGTAGCGGTCACACGGTTCCAGACTGAAGCGCCTAGAACCGCACGGCCACGCCGGCCCGCCTTTGAGGGTTGGGATTTGGCTAATAAAGTTTTGCAGAACCTCGTGAAGTACTGATGTGTGTCTTCTATGGCACTGTTTGTTGAAACGTCAGGATGATCGGCGAAAAATAAATAAAAATTACTACCCGTAATTGTGTTACTTGCAGCTCATGAAAATCCATCTGAGGTTGTACAACTGAATTCCTTGATCTCCACCAGCTCCTTAAGGCCTTAGGTCCATTCCAAAAACTGGTCGCTTCCCTCACCACCTCTCCGCAGTTCCTATCCTATTACAGAATATCTTTGGCCATCTCTATTCCAATCCTGCACCCCTCTGGTCATTCCCTTGTGGTCGACCCAGGTGCACGACCTATCCCGCTCACAGCTTCCTACTGCACTCCAGTCTCACCCGTTTCCTACCCAATAAAAGAGAGGGCCATGTGTGAAAGCAGCCATGTTATAGATCAGCTATGCTGCTATTACTGTGCAGCATTCTATGTGGGCTTGACAAGTAACCAAGTGTCTACTCGCACGAATGGCCACTGCCAAATGATGGAATACTGCAAACTTGATCACCCAATCGCCGAACATGGTGCAAACCACAAAACAAATGACTTCAAAAGCTGTTTCATTACGCAGGTCATTTGGATAGTCCCTTCCAGAACTAGTTTCTCGAAACTACGCTCACAAGAATTGCCTCTCCAGTTTACCCTGCACTTTCACAATCCCTCTGGCCTACAATTCTGCTAAACTGTTCCTTGTTGCCTCACTTTACCTTTTTCCTTCTCTCTTCTGTTAGCACCACTCCTTCCCTGTCCAGATCATGTACGCCCTTCCATCACTATCATCCCCCACGTGGACAGTCTCCCCTTACCTCTCCAATGTGTGGTATGAGCGTACAAGCTGTGGCAGGAATTTAGAGCAGCAGTTTCCCGCTCCAGAGCACGTGGCTGGTGGCGATTGCTACGGGGCCGTGTCGAGCGGCTAGCGTTTACGCGGTCTTGGGAAAACCCGAACGGGAGATGGCAGGAGCACGTATGGTCGTGTATATGCCAGAGAAATACTGATAAAAACGTAACTAAGAGTGGCACGGAGGTGCGAGTGGGAACTCATGGACAGAGAAATATGTAAAACTAAATTATCCAGACGCTCCTGAAAAATATATAATAGTTTAAAAGTTACTGTCGTCTTAAAAATTTTAAATTTATGAAAGTTCAAAAGCTAATATCTCGGCAATGCTTAGGCCGATTAATATGAACAAAGTGTTTACGGATGCGGCTAGTAGAGCTGCAGCGAGAAATCATAGCCGATTTAGCTGAATATGTACCATTTGTGAATGAGAGGTCGGAATATGGGATTCGACTGACAGAAACTGTGTTTCTGGTAATAAATAAATTTAAAGAGACGAAACTAGCAGCAGCATTCTAAAGTTTAACGAGGTAGATGAGTAATTATTTATGTATTTTTATTTCTTTATTTAAGTTAAGTATCAGAAATCTCGGAAAAGCAATATCACGCCACAAGAACACTAATTGGGAGAAAGCAATGGCAGATACAGAAAACTGGACCTTGCCCGGAAATTTTCAATGTATCATATGGGCTTTTGTGTTTAGTTTTAAAATATTTATAATTCTTTTTGTCAAACATTTTTTTGAGTTAGGCAGTCGTTTCGGGGGTGCACAGGGTGGCCATCTTTGATAACAGGGCAGTTGAGTTTGAGCGAGGCTAAGAGCCGGACATGCTGCCTGCGTGGGCATAGTATTGGTTTGGTAGCCACGTAGCGACTTTCGAAAACGATCAAGTTGAGGGCAATAGTGGATTAGGACAGCAGACAACAGTGTATTTTGTGAACTGTGAACAGACTGTCGAGTGTCGTGATCGCAACATATGAATTTTATAGTGAACTGTTGTAGAGGTAGTTATTAACGGCCGCCCTTACGTAAAAGCCCCCAGACTGCATTTCAGGTGTTTAGTGAATATACTGAAGACTTAAGTGGAAAAATAGAAATAAACTACTTGTTCAAATTATAAATCAACGTGAGTGATTCAATATTTTTAAATTTCACCGCAATACCTGCCTGCATTGGTTTTTTTTTGTTTTTTTTTTTTCAGCTTGAAAACTGAGTTTAAGACAGGTGTAAGTTGGCACCCCATGACGAAAAACGTAGCCAAACATTGAGACCAGGCACATCTCTGGGCCGCTCAATTGAGATGTGTGTTGAGTGTAACAAACATATATATTTTCGTGCCATAGCGCATGGGGGCTCGAACCAAACTATTCAACTACAGTGCGTAGTGCCCAGTACCGTCATAATATGAGGTTCCTCCTCCGGGATTGTCTTAACTGAACAGGATCGGTAGGTAGTGCAGGATTGCGTTTTAAATTGAAGAAGATTGGGAGGAATGCGTTGCCGATCGCCGGGCAGTACGCTGAGTCCGACGTCAACCAACAAAGTGGGAGTTGAAGTGCCGCTGGCCACTAAACATCGACGCGCCGACTTCGCCGCCGCACTCCGGAGCTGGGGCTGTTTCCACCGCAAACCTGCGAGCCGTTTCACACCGCACCGCACTTCACAGCACGGCAGCCGACAGCAGCAGGCAGCAGTCGTCACGCAGCAGCAGTCTCAACAAAGCTAAGTGTTGGCAGCAGGCACAGTACTTCCTCAGTTCTCTATCTCACACCCAGTTTAGCTATGGAGTCCGAATTTATCGAGATGTGATAAAGAAGTCAGCTAGTGATGTTGAGTCTATAGGAAGTGGCAGTGAACCTCTGAACCCACACATAAAGGTAGAAGAAGCAGAAGCTTGTGTAATGGCTACACTTAGATCATTAATGAGGCAAATGGGGGAATTCAGAACTGAATAAAAATGATATGGGGATTTCAAGACTGAATTAAAAATTTATGTGGGGCATATGGAAAGTTCTTTGGGGAAAAAAACAGAGAATTAAATAATCGATTGTGGGATTTATCAGAAAAATTTGAGGACCTAGAAGGAAATTTTAATGCTGAGACTGATGAAATTGCTGTTGAATTAAGCGGTAGAACTGATTCAGGCAGCCAGTTGTATGACACAAGGAAAGATGAGACAAGGCCAGCTCTGACTGATGTGGATCAGAAGATTGTTACTAGTTGTAATAAAACCAGAACTTTATTATTAGGTCAACTGGAAGGTACAGCTAGCGATCTAAGAAAGGAAACTGAAAATGTGGCTGCTGTTGCTGTAAAGACTAATGTAGAAATTGATAAAGTTAACAGTATGTTAAGTAATATAGAATTATGTGGGGCTAATGGAAGTATGGAGTGGCCTATGGTACAAGTACCCAGTGATAAGACATTTTCAGGGAAATCAAGTACCGTGCTGTAGATTTTCTGACAGAATACAAGGATTGTTTTATTGATGGTATGAGTGAGCAGCAAGACTGTTGGAGGGTTCTGCTCGGACATGGGCAAATCAATGTGGTGAACAATTTCAGTCATACAGTATATTTGAACTGACGATTCTAAATAGGTATTGGAGCCAAGTAAAACAATGCAGATTACAGACCGATTATTTGAATGGGCCAGTTTACAGAGGAGGTATGCAAAGTATGAGATAATTTTGTCAGGAGTAATTAAGAAAGTTGGTACATTTGGACAGGTCACTGGGAATTTTGACTGAGATTGCTACTCTAAGGAGAAGGTTACCTGAAAATGTACAGTGGGAACTGATACATTGTCCAACAGATTCTATAGAAAATTTCTTGGATTTTATTGAAAGGATGGACCAGGCAATGTGCTACAAGCCAAACTCAGAGGATAATAATTCAGGGAATAATTAGAGGAATAATGGAGAGAGAAGAAATAATGTGAGTTGGGGTAATAACCACCATAATTCAAGCAGAGAAGGAAATCAGAATAGTAACTGGAGAGAAAACAGAGATAGAATTCAAAATGAAACTTGGAGGGATAATAGGGAAAGATTTAATGATGATGTCAGGTACCAGAGAGGTGCATGGGGAAATGGAAACGGGACTAATCAAAGGCCAATGCAAGAATGGAGAGATGGGAGAGGAGAAATTAATGCAAGGGGACCACAGGGACAAAATCCTTTAAACTGAGATTTGTTCCAAACAGAGTCAAATTTGGGACAATAAACCATACAGGAAAGAGGACCATGAGATGGGAAAATAACTGTGGGAAAAATAATGGTGGATCTTTTAATAGTTTTAAGCAAAATAATGGGAGGTATTTAAATGAAAGCATTGGAACAAGGGAAGAGACAGTATGGAATAACAATTATAGGAAAACTAACAGGGGATTTGTTGATCATGATAAAAATAAACAAGTGAGGGAAGACAGGATTTGTGGAATGGAGGCAATTATGGATAATGATGAGATCTTTGGAGGTTGCTATAATCAGCATGATAAAAGGAGGACCTTTAGAAATATAAATAATAGAAGATGTAGGAATCAGGAGGGAGAAACATATGCTGGGGCTTCGTTAAATAAAAGGGGTCAAAATGTGGGGGATAATGATTCAAATAGTATTGGCTTGGCAATTATGTTAAGTAATGAGCATGTATCACCTGTGCAACCTGTGGGAGAAAATGTGCGCTGTGATGTTGAGAGTGTGTACGTGAATGACAGCAGAAATAGCTATGTGTTGAATGCAATGGAACTTTCACTAGTGGTAAGAAATATAAATTATGTGGAGGGCACAGTGCCTGATTCAAATGTTGTAGATGGAGATATACAGGAAGGTATGTGCTCCACCAGTGTGAATGTATTAAATAGTGAGCAGGCAGTAGATCAGTTATCAGATGTTATCATTGGTAATGATGGTGATATGTGGCACAAGGCTGCCGAATGCGTTGTTAATGTATGTGGAGGCACTCACACCAGTAGGAAATGTATCTGCATGCAGGCTATAATTCGTGTAACCGATGAACGAGCAGTAGTTGTGGGTGAAGCTTTAATGTGCAGAATGGAGCTGCAGGTGTTGATATTGTGGTTGAAACTGTGAAGGACTCTGTTGATTCGAGTAAGTTTATGTCTGTTGCTAATGGCATGAGTGAAGAAGCTGGGCAGACACATTTTTTCAAGGAAGCATGAGTGGGCACCTGACGACTGGCAGATTAGCAACCATGATTTTTCCATGTAAATCAGGAATTTGTGTAGGGAAGGTTAGGTGTTCAAACATGCATACAAGGAAATAGTTAATGGGGATAAAGATGCTGAATCATTGGATGAAGAATGTGTATTGATGATGGGAAAAGATGATACAGGTGATAATAATACTGTGAATAATGATACAGTTAGTGAGCAAGGTGGGGATGTTGATGAAATCCAAAATTTCATAGTGTATAATGATGAACAACAGATAGCCATGCATGAGGAGCCAAATAGTGAATCGATGGGGTATGATGAATGTGATTATGATGGTGATGACTGGTTTAATTTTGCAAAGTTGTACCAGTATTGATACCAGAGACATGTGGGGAAGAAAGATATAGAGTTGCTATAGAGTTAGGGGGGGGGGGGGGTTGAGTGTAGGAAACTCTAGAATTAAAGAAGCCTTTGATTTAATATTTTCAGGTGATAAGTGTGGTGTCACCGCCAGACACCACACTTGCTAGGTGGTAGTCTTTAAATCGGCCGCGGACCGTTAGTATACGTCGGACCCGCGTGTCGCCACTATCAGTGATTGCAGACCGAGCGCCGCCACGCGGCAGGTCTAGAGAGACTTCCTAGCACTCGCCCCAGTTGTACAGCCGACTTTGCTAGCGATGGTTCGCTGCCTACTTACGTTCTCATTTGCCGAGACGATAGTTTAGCATAGCCTTCAGCTACGTCATTTGCTACGACCTAGCAAGGCGCCATTATCAGTTACTATTGATATTGTGAATCATGTACCGTCAAGACCGACGTTCATCATTAATGGATTAAAGTTAAGTATTCCACCAGCTACGTCCGTTATTCTAAATTCTAATTTCCTTGTCATGTTCCAGACCTCACGCCAGCCTGCGTGAGCTAAAACATGTGCATTTCGGCCTCCTCTAGTAACACTGTGTTGGCACTTCTGCCAACCACAACAATAAGGATATTGAATCTTTTAGTGAAGAGCAGGTGTACACCATGACTAAAGACTGCATGCATGAGATAGAGGAGGACTTGTTGGCTGAAACAGAATTGAAACACGATTTTACTGGAAAGGTGCAGCTGATAGTAACTGTTGGTGTGGCAGGGGTCTGTGAAACTGCTTTGGTGGATGCTGGAAGTTCTGTGTCTGGGGTGGGAGAGAGCTTTTATGGCCATATTAAGAACAGAGAAACAGTGGAATTTCCAGTCAAAGGGGTGAGAATTAAAAATACTATAGGAGCTTGCTGTAAACCAGTGAGAAAGGAGGTAGTTCTAGATGTAAACATTGGAGGTGAAGTATTTAGTCACTCATTTTTGGTGGGCTCAAGTTTAAGTATGAATCTGGTGTTGGGATTGATTTCATGAGTAAATATGAGGCATATGTAGATTGTAAGGGCCAAAAGGTGGAACTGAATACTTTTATTGCCACATTAAAATAGCATAAGTCGATGTATTACAAAGACATTATCACCTTTTTTGCAACCTCACCTCACAAATGAAGATCTTCTTGTACAGAATACTTACAGTTATTAAGCATGAGAAACAGAGAAGGATTAGATGGAAAATATAGATTTAAACAATTACATATACACTGCTAAAATTATAATAAACACATGTACAGTGTCTTCCAAACATGAGCAGAGCAAACATGCAGCTGATAATAACAGTTGGTGCGGGAGGGGTCTGTGAAAGTGCTTCGGTGGATGCTGGAAGTTTTGTGTCTGGGGTGCAGAGAGCTTTTATGGCCATATTAAGAACAGAGAAACAGTGGAATTCCCAGTCAAAGGGGTGAGAATTAAAAATACTACAGGAGCTTGCTTTAAACCAGTGAGAAAGGAGGTAGTTCTAGATGTAAACATTGGAGGTGAAGTATTTATTTACTCATTTTTGGTGGGCCCAAATTTAAGTATGAATCTGGTGTTGGGATTGATTTCATGAGTAAATATGAGGCATATGTAGATTGTAAGGGCCAAGCGGTGGAACTGAATACTTTTATTGCCACGTTAAAGTAGCATAAGAGAATACTTACAGTTATTAAGCATGAGAAACAGAGAAGGATTAGATGGAAAATATAGATTAAACAACTACATATACACTGCTAAAATTATAATAAACACATGTACAGTGTCTTCCAAACATGAGGAGAGAAAAGCTCATCTCCGAAGCTGATCTCCGTTTTCAAAACGAAAAGGAACGATAAATAATCTTGTCTTATTTCATTTGCAAAATAGTGCAGATATTCCAGTCAGCATGTCCCAATGTCCATCGCAAACCAGGTTCCAGCTCAACACACCTATGGCACCAACAAACATCTTTGATATTTTATGTTACAATATGTCTGAGAAAGGAATTTTCTAATCTGTGTGTTTATGCCAGTTTTGCTGATGGCAGCAACACATGGACTTTTAGTACGAAGGCCGTTCAATAATTAACGGATGTTTAACAGGCTATGGAGTAATGCATGTTCAGAATTACTTGAACAGGAAGGGAAACAAGAAGATGAAGTGCAAAGAAGGGCAGCTAGTTTCGTGTTACCACGCAACAGGGGTGAGAGTGTGTGATGCCACCACTAAAAACTAATTTTTTAAATAATTTTTAACTTTGCTTTTGGGTATTGGTATGTTGAAAGAACGGTATTAGCAAATGAAAGTGTAAAAGTATTATGTTTGTATGCAAAGCTTTTTGACATAAAAGAATTACTTCATACCCAATTGATAATTAACGATAAGGAAAATGTTATTGCCATTCAATGAAAAAACTGTAATGACTGTAACCACTTCAGGGGAAATTTTCGTGGTTAATATGTTAAACAAATGAACAGAATAAGATGAGGGGAAGGACAAAGGGTTTTACTTGACCAGTTGGTGAGGTGACCTTGGCGAGAGGAGCGCCAAGGGAAAAGACGGTGGAAAGAAAGGCAGTTGCGTGGGAGCTTTCACAGGGTGTGTATCGGGCTGTGATAGGTCCGCTAAAGTGAGGCTTATATGATGCTAAAAAGTGCAACCAAATATTCGGATGGCAGAGGCTTTTGTGCCCCAAAGTCGTCTCCAGTGTGTATCAATTCAGAAAGCAAGATTATCCGAATAATTTTGTGACGGAATCCGGCCGACGCTCCAACGAGTAAAGATGACTGCTGCTTGTGACGTGGCTATCAATAAGGAAGTCCGTCACTGGGGACGTGAAGAGCCGACCGAAATTGTTGTACCAACAGTACTAGAAGGCCTCCAGCACGCAACGCAAGGCAAGCAGTAATTTTATAGACTTGTTTGTTTGATCTCAGAACATGTAAAGGGATTACAGTCAACTTACTTTGAAACGAAAAAGTAGAAGATGTGCAAATTTATTCTCCGAAAATTTCTGCCCCAAGTCATCACCAGTCCTGTTTCCTGGTCACGTGTGTTGTGAAATGACAGTTTGAAAGTTAAATGGCTTGTTTGTTTAATAGTTGAGTAAAATGTACGATAAGTAAACTCATTATTATTATGAACTGCCTCATAGTAGAGAGAGACAGACATTCAGTCTAAGAAATTGCTTTGGTTTATAACACCATCTATAAATGTGGTCGCTTTGTTCTAAGAAATAAACTACAGTCCATTGAATAACATTAATGTTGCTACAAATTTAAATTAGCTTTGCTTGATAATTCATGATTTACGTAACAAGTTTTTCAGAAGTAAAGATAGCTGCCACTTGGACAGTCCCAGTTTGCTTCCATGTTGTTTCGAAGTAAATTCACGAAATAATATATATAAATTACAGCCATTGAAAGGCACTGTCACCATTAACAGTAATTAAAAGGAAAACGTTTAAGGATTTCAAAATTGCTCCTTCAGAGCTGGCGACTGAAAGTAAAATTTTAGGAATAGTTTTTCTTACAGCGAACCTTACTAAGTTAAGGTTTCGAGTCAGCTGTGGTGTGCTACTGCATTGTGGACGGATCTGATAGCAGACGGGTCAGACATTGTACAATCCTGTGTGCCTCACCGAATTTGCGTATCTAACCCCTACATCCACATTGTGCTTTGGGTAGAAGCCCATGTTAAATGATCGCCTCGCAGTGTTAGGTCCATTAGGTTACACCGGTCATAGGTTTTGTTAAAGATAGAAGGTTTATTAACATTATTTGCAGCAACATTTTTCAGTGTAAAGTTTACGTTAGCGGGGGTGAGTGAATGGCTGTATTGTGTCTTGAGCAGCGGCACGCGGCCGCGGAGACACCGTTAAGATTTTTTGTGCCAGTGTCCGCTAGGCGTCAGAGGAGGGGCGGCCGCAACCCATTTGCAAAGGGCGATCGCTTTCGTCCCGAAGGCTGGAGCGGGGCTTTCACTCCTTAGCAAACAACTAACGTTATTACGTGCCCTGAAAAATTTAAACAAAATTAATAGTACGGAAAGACATACGTAGTTAATAGCTTTTTTTTCACGTACGTTTCATAAAGACAGTACGATTCCGCGAGATTTCATACGAGAAGTATTTAATACTACGAATCGGACACACGTGGAATCGGCGGGTTCGGTCACATGTGTCACTGATATGATACGCGAGTGGGAGTGACAGTCATTGAAATAAAGGCGGAGTTCTTCGCGGCGAGATCTATTTAAGAAATTTCAATCGCCAACTTTCTCTTCCGAATTCGAAAATGTTCTGTTGATACCCACCTACATAGGGAGAAATGATCATCATAATAAAACAAGAGAAATCAGAGCTCCAACGGAAAGATTTAGGTGTTCCTTTTTCCCACACGCCATTCGAGAGTGGAATGGTAGAGAAGTAGTATGAAAACGGTTCGATGAACCATCTGCCAGGCACTTAAGTGTGAATTCCAGAGTAACCATGTAGATGTAGATGTTAGAAGACATGGACAGATCAGGGAGTGCAAGACGTAATTGTTGGTGCTATGGTCCTCCAGTCCAAAGATCAGTTCGTGCAGCTCTTACTGCTACTCTATCCTGTGGAGGCCACCTCATCTCTGAATAATTACTGCAACACATATCCACTTGAACCTGCTTTCGGTATTCATCCACTGATCTCCGTCTGTAATTTTTACTCCCCACACTCTCCTTTATTGCCAAACTGACTATTCCTTGATGCCTCAGGATGCGTCCAATCAACTGATCCCTTCTTTAGCTAAGTTGTGCCATGAATTTCTTTTTAACTCGTTTCATTCAGTACTTCCCCGTTGCTCGTTCTACCAACCGAATATACAACCTTCTTCTGTTGCACCCCATTCCCTAATCTTCTATTTTCTTCTTGTCTGCACTGTTTTTCATCCGCCTTTTTTCTTTTATGCAAGATCACACTCCAAGCAATACCTACAGAAAAGACTTCCTAAAACTTAAATTTATGTTATATGTTAACAAATTTCTCTTTTTCAGACATGCTTTCTTTGCTATAGCCATCTGCATTTTATATCTTCCCTACTTCTGAAATCCTAAGGTATTTTAAGGTATTTTACTGCCCAAATATCGAAACTCATTTATTACTTTCAGTTTCTCATTTCCTAATCTAATTTCTTCAGCATTGCCTGATTTATTTTGGTTGCACTCCATTACCCATATTTTAATTCTGTTGATATTCCTCTTATAGTCGCTTTTCAAGACACTATCCATTACGTGAAACTTCATTGTAGATGACCATAAGGAATTTATTTTTATGATCAATGCTACCCGTTTAGACCTGTAGACCATTATGAAGCTGAAGGAATGCGTAACCAGCTTGTCACTACAACATTTGAATCGTACATTGAAATGTAAGATAGTCTTGTGTGTATCTCCTACACATCTGTGTCTTTTGAAGATTATTTATTGTAACACAAGCTATGTTTTTCTACCTAGATCAAAGTTATTCACTTCAAATGTTGTAGTGACATGCTGGTTACGCTTCGCTTCTGCTTAATAATGGTCTGCTGATCGAAACCGGTAACACTGAGCATAAAAATAAACAGCTGATAGTCATCTGCAACGAAGTTTCACAATTGTTTGACAGTTGCAGAGCCCCACCTCATCAAAAATTAAATTATCGATTTCGCTCAACTGTTCCTTCAAATCCTTTGTTGACGTTGACAAAATAGCAATCTCATCGACATATCCTAAAGTTCTTGATTCTTCTCCAAGAACTTTAATTCATTTCCTAATATATTCTTGGTTTCCTTTACTATTTGCTCAGTGTGCAAGTTGAATAACGTCGAGGACATGCTACAACATTGTCTCACTCCCTTCCCAACTACAGCTTCTCTTTCATACCCCTTGACTCTTATAAGAGCCGTCTGGTTTCTGCACAATGTGTAAATAACCTCTTGATCCCCATATTTTACCATGTTGCTTTCAGAATTTCAAAGACTGTAGTCCAGTCAAAGTTGTCAATAGCTTTCTCCAACTGTACAAATGATATAAACGTGTGTTAGTCGGTAAGATTCTCGCCTGTCAGCACCAGCCAGTTTTGGAATTAGAATTACTACATTCTTCCTCAATTATAGTCGTACCTCGACTTTCTCACATATCTTGCACACCAGGTGGAATAGTTTTGTCATGAGTGGTTACCCCAAGGTTCTCAGTATGATGAAATGTCTTCTCCTCCAGGGTATTTCTTTCTAGTTAGATCTTTCAGTGCTCTATCAAATTGTAGAAATAATTACGACCATAATAAAACTGAAATGGAATTGGGCAGGACATGTGACCATGGGAGTGGATGATACATGAAGCAAAGAAGTACTTTTTCTGAATTAGAGAAAGAAAAGGTCGAGCCGAGGGCATAATGAAGTTGGGTAAACGGCAATGGGAAACGTGCGAGAGCAAATGGATAAGTATGGTTGTAGAGCGTAACGCATGATTAAGTATGGAGGAGGCCTTTAAGATACCGATGACTGATGGTGAAAATATTTTATGAAATGATAATGGTAAAATCAGAAAAATTCTGCCTTACGTAGAGGCGTAAGGAAATCGGAAATTTGTGGTAAGGTCTGATGGGGCCAAACTGCTGAGGTATACACTATTTAATCTAACTTAAGCTATGGACGACACACACACCCATGCCCGAGGGAGGACTCGAACCTCCTAGGGGGGGGAGCCGCGCTGGCCGTGACAAGACACCTGAGACAGCGCGGCTACGCCCGCTGATGGCGTTAAGTGACACACAGAATGTTTTTGAGGGTAGAAGGCTGATTCTAGTCAAGAATGGAATGAGTTTCAAGGTCTTCAGCAGTGTTTTAGGGTAAATGTAAATCTGGAGATAACTTGCTTTTCTTTAAGTATTACTGGTTAAGAATGTTATTTGAGTGGCAGAAGGCTGATTCTAGTCAAGAATGGAACGAGTTTCCATGCAGTGTTTTAGGGCAAATGTAAATCTGGAGATAACTTGCTTTTCTTTAAGTATTACTGGTTAATTTTACACCTCCACATAACTACTGTTCCAATAATTTGAACGCTGCACTGCTGAAAAGAAGGTAGGAATATTGGAGTTTAACGTCCAGTCAGCAATGAGATAGTTCGAGAAGGAGCACAACCTCGGATTGGGGAATAATGGGGAAAGAAATCGACAGTGCCCTTACAAAGGAACCATCCCGCTTACGCTCTGAGCGATTTGGGGAAATCACGGAAAATCTAAATCTGGATGGTTGACCGGGGGTTTTAAACGTCGTTTTCTCGAATGCGAGTCCAGTGCGCTAGCCATTGTGCCACATCGCTGGGAGCTAAAAAGAAATTACGCTTTTCCGTTCTGAGTAAAAAGATCGCAGCCGTTTACTTTAGCGTGTTTTAATTCAATCCCAAACTTCGATATTCCAAGCGCTGTGAATATTGAACATAATTTGCCAAATAACACACATATGCATTATTAATAGCTAAAAATTGCTTTTCGCGAAAATTTATCAGTTCCAGTCAAAGATTATTACTGAGCACTCTTCGGTTACGACTGTGTCAAAACCAGCCAGACTGCTAGCTGCTATCACAGCGTTATGAATAAGCGAACAACACGCCAATTTATATGCAAATCTAACGCAAACAGCAACCGCTATCATTAATAGCCTTCAATTATCATACGCTGGTTTCAAAACACACGTAAATAACTAGGGACAGCAGATTCGTTGTAATACGATATAGGACCGCCTGTGCTGTAACAAAACTGCAAGTGCGTCTGCAGTATTCCTCGGCATGTTATTAGGAGATTTATAGAATTTTTTGCAGCATTACATATATTAAAGGCGATATTTTTAGCTTGGAAATAACATACACATGGATAAAATTTTCTCGGATATCTTACCATGTTAAGTTTACATGAAAACTGACGACTTCGGCAAGTTCCTCAGTTGTCATTACTGGTAAGACACTGGATTTACGGCAATTAAAGTCCGCGTCCAGTCATCCGCACTGGTTTTCCGTGAGTTCCCTAAAACTCTTTCGAGTAGAAAAATACTTTGACAATGATACTACTCATTTCCCACCAAATCCTTCCCCAGCCTAAACTGTCAGCCAGTCTCTAATGATCTCCATGTCGACGGGAAGTTAAACCTTAATCTTACTTTTGTAATAATCTTCAGTAACAAGAAAATCGTGAGAATTTTCTTCAGAAAATGCCTCAAGAAAAATTATATTCTCACATCTTTAAATCAATAACACAAGACATGTTCTTAGTGACTACTGAATAGAGTCTCTCCTGTTGTTCATTTTTAATCAAGAATAATGATTACGTTACAATATGAGTTCATTGGTGGTCAATAAAATAACATATGTCTATGAACGACAGAAAAGAAAGACAGTGCGAGTACTTGAATCGAAATTTTTATTCTGCGTGGACTTCAACATTTCTATGTGCAATTCGATATTTACGATCGATTACGAACGATTACAATATTTATGCCTCATGACTGTAATTTTTCACTATTTTATATCCAGAATTTTTCAAAAAACGACATTACAAAAAGGTGGTCAGTGACTGATCAACTGTGAACTTCCATTTGCTTCAGACAGTTACATTCTGTGACCCCATCGTAACCAGTTTCTGCCTACATTGACCATTTTCAGATGCTACAATAGTAAAAATGAGAAAATCACAAATTAATATCTTAAGACCTGTAAAAAATTTATGGCAGTTCTGTATAATCAAGTGTGCTTTATTTCATCTACTCTTTGTTCTAGATGCTCGTGTCCTTTGTATGAGAATTTTTTAAATGTAAAACTAAAAAGTTAAAATGAAAGTCCAAACACTTATTCGATATAGGGAAGTCGGGATGAAGAATTTGGAATGTAAATTTGTGGTAAGGTCTTATGGGACCAAACATCCGAGGTCATCGGTCCCTAAGCTTACACACTATTTAATCTAACTTAACCCAACTTACGCTAAGGACGACACATACACCAATGCGCGAGGTAGGACTCGAACCTCCGACGGGGGAAGAATTTGATATAGGACGCTTGTGGTCTACAGCGTGATAGCATGATGATGTTACGAACTCTCAGGGATGGATAATGGTAAACGTGTCTCGCTGAGGTAAGGGACCCTGGTGCACAAACAACCGAGTCGAAAGTTTTTGGCGAAAATCGTTCTCGTACCTCTGACAGTGAAACTCTTCTACTGCGAGCTCTTTGCCTTCCATTTTTTGAGAGATGATGTTACGGTCCAAAAGAAGGAAAAAATGTCCAGTAAATGTGGGCTATAAAGTATACCTTAAGGCTATAAGAACATGTTCATCTTTGCTACTGCGATGCACGTCTCTTCTACTTAGCAAGTGTTCATGACTTTTAAGATATACATTTTAGAGCCCATGTTTCCTAGACATTTTTTCCTTGCTTTGATTCATACTACCTCTTACCAAAAGATGGAAAACAGGAAGCTTGGAGCAGAAGAGGTCCATTGCCTTACTTGTTAGCCTGTACCGTTTGAAACTCCTTTCTTTCTGTCGCTATAACCGTCCTTGAATTTCAAACACACCTTGTTCTTGTACCTTCAGATTGTAAAATTGAAATTTGTATGAATATTACCTGAAATCTTTGTGAATTTTAACAACATAAAATTGACTACTAAATTGCGTTGTGTCTCTGGCTTTCTTATTACGAGACTGCATTACTTGTAAAGAATGGCTATAGATCAAACTGTAAACGTAATTACTTTTCGCGTTATGTTCACAAGACACTTTTTTCTTTCATTTAAAAACAAATTTTAAAAAAATAAAAATATTTCATAAATGTGACTGCAAAGGAGTTGGCGTAGTCCATTATAAACAGTTATCTTTCTCACCCTGTATATAAATGTAATAAAGAGGAAGTCTCAGTTAATCAGGTAGTAAAACTATATTTCGAACAGGGTATGATCTGTAGTTCTGTGCAATAAAAGGAAATAGGAGTGATCTGTTGATATACATATTTCCTGCAATTGATGGTTCTGCAACTCAGGCTGCGAGACGGTTACAGCACTGCTCATTAAGGCCCGGATCTCATTCAAAATGGTCGAAAATTCGAGTTTTATTGCATTTTTAATGTATATTTGTCTAGATTGTTGGGAGGCAAAAGGTTTGTTAATACGTGCGTTACAGCAGTTTCTACAGCTCATTGCTCGAAGCAGTATCACGACCGCCGTGGGACGCTCTCAGCCGGAGATGCCCGGTTCGAGCAGAAAACTTGTGCAGTGACGCACGATAACAAAATGATTTATATTGCAGTAAGCAAGTGCTCTACCATCTGAGCTACCCAAGCACGACTAACGCCCGGTCCTCACAACTTTACTTCTGCCAGTATCTCGTCTACTACCTTCCAAACTTTATAGAAGCTCTCCTGCGAACCTTACAGAACTAGCACTCCTGAAAGAAAGGATATTGCGGAGACATGGCTTAGCCATAGCCTGGGGGACGTTTCCAGAATGAGATTTTCACTCTGCAGCGGAGTGTGCGCTGATATGAAACTTCCTGGCAGATTAAAACTGTGTACCGGACCGAGACTCGAACTCGGGACCTTCTGCAAGGTTCGCAGGAGAGCTTCTGTAAAGTTTGGAAGGTAGGAGACGAGATACTGGCAGAAGTAATGCTGTGAGGTCGGTACGTGAGTTGCGCTTGGGTAGCTCAGGTGTTAGAGCACTTGCCCGCGAAAGGCAAAGGTCCCGAGTTCGAGTCTCTGTCCGGCAAACAGTTTTAATCTGCCAGGAAGTTTCATATCAGCGCATACTCCGCTGCAGAGTGAAAATATCATCCTGGTATAATCTAAACGTTAATTATCACCAAGATGTTGAATTTGGCTTACAAACATAAATGATTGCCGGTTGAAGCGAGATTCCAAGAAGTTGATGGACGAATCCGTTGTGCGATGATAAAATATTCCACAATTATCATGCACTTCACTGAATGAATCTATAGATAAAATATTGGCGTCATTTGGTCAGATTCTTCATTTACGGGGAAATTTTGGGGAATCGATATCCATATCTTCACATTTTGAAGTTGTTTCAGCCCATACTGATTCAAAACTGTTTCACATAAATTTAATCGATGTTACAAGGGTGCAAATTATCTTACTGGCGTTTTCTACGTGTCGGGTCTTCCTCTGTAGTACTATATTTACCATATCAATATAACCAAACTGTTTTACCAAAAATGATACCATGAAAATAAATCAAAATGTCTGTACATTAATTAAAAATCCATTTGTTTTGACACTATCGTCTGAACTGTTATTTCTGGAAACATTGAGAAAAAATTCTTGAAGTTCTATGTAGTTGGACAAATCTGAAGGCATTGGCATGTAACTTAATCCCCACACTGTAGCACTCAGTGGTGTCAAATTTGTAGAGGCATCTGCATTTTAGTGGAGGAAAAGCACACATCTTTTAGGTGGCTCTCTAACAAACTGTATTAAATCCTTCATAGTATTCAATGCATTTCGAACTTCTGGGATTGCTTTCACTGTATCTTGCACTGTTAGGTTGAAAGAGTGTGCAAGTCTGTGCACAAATACTGCTCATTTCTCAATTTCCGTAAACTTGGCCTGGACACCATTGTACAGGGTGGTCAGAAACAGTGCGCAAAGCTTGGGAGGGTGTCTAAGAGGAGGCTATGCTGAGAAATACTTGTTTAGGAAAAATACGATACGTTGCGTCGTTACCGAGTTATTTAGCACTGAAGTTAATCAATCAGATCATCGTACTCACGAATACAAGCAGCCTGGCAGAGACAGTGTCGCCCAACTTGTTCTTCATCTGGTTTCCACAAAGCGAACAAATGTAGCTTTTGCTCATCTAGCTTAAATTAATCACTTCCGCGAAAGGTACGTTTAAACTGATAATGAGCATTTGAACAAGTGGTAACTCACGGATATCTGGGCATTACCGCGTTTTAGCGCGTACAAGTGCTTGAATTTGGGTACGCAATGACATCATTGGCTAACTTCTGAGTTAAACAACTAGGAAACGGGGCAATGTAAGGTAATTTTTCTTAACAGTTAGTAGCCAAACTCTCCTAAAACACCCTTACCAGCATTGCAGGCTCTTTTTGACCATCCTATATAATCCAGCCAAGTTAGTTAAACCATTACAAACATACATACATACGTACATTAATCCTTGTTCCATAGATCATGAATACTACATTTCGTAATGATGTGGAATGTGACACTTTAAAATAATTTGTCTTTACACAAAATAATTCATTAATTCATTATTATTATTATTATTTTAACAGTTACTACTTCATATCTAAGAATTCTTCTATTGAGTAGAAGGATTTGCCATTCAGACATTATTTTAATTGGCTTTTATATGTTGGTTGGCTATGTGTCAGACTTTTAATAGTATTTGGCAAACGACCAAAGATTTTTGTGGCAGCATAATTCACCCCTTTGTGTGCCAAAGTGAGATTTAATCCAGAATAGTGAATATCATCATTTCTTCTAGTGTTGCAACTATGCACTTCGCTGTTACGTTTGAATTGGGATGGTTCATTAATGACAAATTTCATAAATGTATATATGTATTACGAAGGTAGTGTGAATATCCCGAGTTCCTTAAACAAATGTCTGCAAGGTGATCTTGGGTGGTCTCCAGCTATTATTCTGATTACACTCTTTTGTGCAATGAATACTTTTTCTCTTAATTATGACATTGGCCTCTACAATTAGTCGTAAGCAAATCAAACCGCCTTAATATGTCGATAATAATGTGAAACAGAGCATTAGCTCTGGTACTTTGTGTATGGTACAGCCCTAAAAATATACATCTATCTATAACAAAGAATCGCCTGACGTTATACAGACACTAAAGTGCTCAATGGTGGTTATGTCTGTTGTTTCATCTGCTGTGATTGCAAAGTACCCTGCACTTTTGATAACATTCAATAATTTTCTAAGAAGCGTGTGACTTAAAACAGTCAAATCTTCATTTTGTACATCATGCGATGTGCATTTATCAGTTTCGCGCTGTAGCTACATTAAAAGTTGCTGTTTATCTTCACATAGAATGCATAATAAATTATCAAAGTTACATGTCTCATCAGTATGCCCTCGTACTGTAGGTCTCTGCACTGCTAAGTAACGGAGGGAGGATACGAGTTTTAGCAAACAAGCTCTGTTTGCTTTCGTTTGTATCATTTTTTCTTTCGAATCTGATTAAATACACTGACATTCGATTTTAAGGAGTTTTATTACATTACAGCTTCTCCGTTGCAACCTGATGTTTCATGCACTTTCAAATTACTTACACCTTTCTGCCAGTTGGAAAAACCAGTTTCCACGAAAGCGTTATATGTTTTCCTCTTATGAGAAAACTGAAAACGAATTTCTTTAAATATTTGTTTGGGTATTTGCAAAAATGGCATCTTTAACCTTTTGTAATCCTTAATTTCTGAGTCCATGAGAGTTGATAACAGCGGTGTTTTCTTTCTCGAACAAAGTTTTTCGTTACTATTCAATGATTTTCTCTTCGTTTCCACAAGCCGTGCCACTGACACTAGGGCTAGATTCATCATTACTAAGAACTAGTGCATTAGCAGTATATAATATTATTATATACTTGTCCATTTTAAACCGGACAGTAAGGAACGCAAGACTGCTCAATTATTCGATCGAGCTACGCCAAGACGGACCACTGACGGTGTGCACTGTGTGCCGTATTAGTACAAACGCCTCAGACGACAATATGTTTGAACAAAGACTACTAATGGGACAATTTTACTTGTTCCCTCTTCGATCGGTGGAAGTTGGCTGACTTCTGGCTGCTCTGGAATGTTTACAGCCTCTGTCAACATGAGCTACGTATTACTCGCAGCACCGTCGTGTTTACGCCCCAGGAACAAAATTGTTCAAATGGCTCTGAGCATTATGTGAGTTAACATCTGAGCTCATCAGTCCCCTAGAACTTAGAACTACTTAAACCTAACTAACCTAAGGACATCACACACATCCATGCCCGAGGCAGGATTCGAACCTCCGACCGTAGCGGTCGCGCGGTTCCAGACTGAAGAGCCGAGGAACAGGGAGGGTGAAGTAGTAGAGAAATACACTACAGTATTCTTAGATGTTGGCCAGTGTCACACGCCGCCTGCCCATCATCACGTTCACAAGCGACACCATTTACGGAAGATGAAAATCTAGTTTCGAAATCGAATTTCATATTCGCTGATGTGTTTGGCTTTGCTCTGAGCACTATGGGACTTAACATCTAAGGTCATCAGTCCCCTTGTACTTAGAACTACTTAAACCTAACTGACCTAGGGACATCACACACATCCATGCCCGAGGCAGGATTCGAACCTGCGACCGTAGCGGTCGCGCGGTTCCAGACTGACGCGCCTAGAACCACTGGGCTACAGCGGTCGGCGTTGATGTGTTTGCTCGCCCAATCAAATATCGGTTTCCGAGTGTCACTTGTCTAACACTAATAGATTATGTACACGTGCTTTTCCGATTTAGCAACTCTGTGAAGTGAGGTTTTCAGCGCATTTGTAGATTTTTATTTAATAGAGCGAGGAGGCTGTCAGGAAGAAATGTTTGAAAATTTTATCCATGCTAGCCTCACACCATGGGCATTGAGGAAAATAATTGCAAATTGTTCAGTAGCTGATCATTATTGTAATCAAACATTCTGGACACTTACAATGGCTAGAAACATCCTGAATGGGTAAATATATTGCGAGTAATCGACAAAAATAATCTGGGTGATGTTCTAAACTCTAGACGAAGAATTACAATATGTACCGATGTAGCGCCGACACGAGGAGTGGCGTAGCAAAGGGTTTAACCCTAGGACGCTAAAGGGAAGGGGGGGGGTTCGTTGAACCCACAATTTTTTTATGTCCCCTGCTTTTGCCCAAGTAACTTTCATACTACATATTCGCTTTGAGTTATTGTTTGTTGGCTATTTTATGAAACGTTAGTGTCAATATATTTTATAGAAAATTCCTGCTTTGAACGAAAAAATAAATAAACTTATTATGGGTCCAACAACCCCCCCCTCCCGCCCCCCCCCCCCCCACCCTTAGGCTTCCATGCTATAGAAAATTTCCCTTAGTAGGATTTCGTATTTCCCATCTCTACAACAATGCAAGTTAGTTTCTTGTTGGTTGTTATTCTTAATATTCACAACAATCGGTTTACTTTCAGAGGAAGTGATTGTTGATGTCGGTCAGCTGTTATTTATCTTGTAAACTTGCAGTGAGTTAGTGCAGTTCCCTACTGTTCACACCCAGACTTAGAAATGACCGAAAGAATGCGTGACTCGTCTTTAGAAACAGTTCTGAATGAAATTGTAGATGATGATTCTGACTTGGGGAGTGAAAGTGAATATGAGGATGGTGTTATGTAGTATGATTCAGATCGGGAAAGTGATGTGGGTGTTCTACATCTACATTTATACTCCGCAAGCCACCCAACGGTGTGAAGAGAAGATGAAGATAGCGCAGCTTCAGGCAGTGACAATCAGGATGTTATTGTGGCCAAGTCTGGAAGAAGGTACGTAACCACACAGCCTAGAATTCCTTGGAGGTCTGTTACTAATATAGTAAGAGAGCAGGCAGGAGTAATTCCAGCTGGTGTTTGTTATTCACCTGGAGAAGCCTTGAAGTTACTTATTACGCCTGACATCGTGGATGTTATAGTAAAACATTCAAATGAAGAGGTAGTTAGTCGAAATGTTACCTTGACCAATGAGAAAGAATTGTATGCCTTTATAGGAATCCTGATACTTATGGGGGCAGATAAGGACAATTCTGTCAGTGTACACGATCTTTGGTCAGACCTAATGGGTTGGCTAGTTTACAAGGGTATTATGGCAAGAGAACGTTTCAAGCAACTTATTGTATTCATAAGGTTTGATGAGAAAAGTACCCGCCAGCTAAGAAGGGAAGCAGACAAGTTCACAGCAATCCGTGATGTTTTCAACAAAGTGGATGATAGGTTTCCACTACTGTATAAACCAGGGGTCCACCTCACCATTGATGAGATGCCCAGCTTGTTTAGAGGGCGCTGCCCCTTCAAAGTATTTATGAAGGATAAACTGGGCAAGTATGGCGTCCTTATACACATGGTGTCCGATGCAGTTGGCAGATACGTCTTGAATATGGAACCCTATGCAGGTAATGTTCTGAATTTGTCGAAAGAAGAACGGAGTTCAGCAGCTGCCGTCAAACGTCTGGTAGCACCTGTGAAAAATACTGGTCGAAATATTACTACAGACCGATACTACACATCGGTGGATTTGGCGGAAGAGTTATACCAAGACTACAAAGTTACTACAGTAGGAACTCTCCAGTCAAACAGGAAGTATATTCCAGACATAATGAAGAACACGTCAAATCGAGAGCTATATTAATCGATGTCCTTATTCACAGACCCATCAACAGGTAGGCCTCCAGTAACTTTGGTGTCCTACATAGCAAAAACGAAACCAAGTAAAAACTTACTGATGTTGTCAACAATGCACCAAGATAAAGGCACTGTTGGAGGAGAGAAGAATAAAACCAAGATAAATGCATATTATAATTCCACTAAAGGTGGAATTGATACCATTGATGAAATGGCGCTTATGTACACCTGCAAGAGGGGAACAAAGAGATGGCCTCTATCTGTATTTTAGTCTCTCATCGACAATTGTGCTATCAATGCAACCACCATATTCATCCAGCAACATCCAAGATGGAATGAAAAGAAACACAACAAATGTAAACCTTATCTTCTGCAAGCTGGGATGCAACTAGTGAAATTGCAGGTAGAAGAAAGAAGTGGCAATGCAAGAGGGTTATCTAAGCAAATTAATCAATCAATGGAGACTATTCTACAAAAGAAAATCAAAGAAGTGACAACAGAAGCACGTCAGCCTCCTGCAGAGAAAGGTCGGTGCCATATTTGTGTAAGAGAAGCTAAAACAAAGAAGCAGAAGTACAACAATCTAAGTAAACCAAAACAGTATTGTGGACAGTGTCATATACATGTGTGTAAGACACATTCAGAAAAAATTGTGAAGTGTGTCTCTTGCCTTGAAGTTGAGGACTCAGAGTAGTCTTTTGTATACAAACACATCTGTATTTTGTATTGCCCCTTAGGCATCCAAGTCAGAAAAACAGGCTTGGGCGTCCTAGGGTTAAAACGTATAACTGACAAGCAAACAGTGTGAGTTCGAAACCCTTCTTGTGCTTAGACATTTTTATTTTTAAATCCTTATCAAAATGACTTTCTTCGTTATTTTCTATTCAACTATTTGTACTTATTTTATTTCTAATGCACTGCCACGTCATTTTGATCAATCTTATTCACTTTTTACTTGCTATTTTTTCTTTATTGTTATTTTCAAACCTGTTTACAGGCAGGCCAGCAGCAGCATACTACGCTGCTCTTTGGCCACAGAGAAACACAAAAGATACAAATGAAGACAATTAGAGAAAAAATACGGTGGACATATAAACGGAGACAAACACATTTTAAAATACATGGAGCCGTTCACAGGCGTAGAGTTCTAGATAAATGTTGTTCAGACACTTGGACGCACACGTAGACGAAAATTGTCACTCGCTAACGTAGGTGCACAAAACGAATAACACGGAACCACTTAAGCACAAACGACGGCACACGCAGAAACACGAGGCGTTGATCTCAGGCGCACGAATGTTCACTAAGTGTGTACGAGTCCGGGGACCTGTCAAGAGGGGAGGATGGGGGGGGGGGAGTGGGAGAGGGAGTGGGGAGAGCAGAGATGCCACGGGCAGGGGAGATAGGGCGAGGGAGGAGGGGGGAGGGGAAGCCTGGGGGAAGAAGGGTGGAGGAAGGGGTGAAAGGAGAGAGAAGGGAGGGAGGGGGCCCAAAGGAAAAGACACAGGATGTGGGATGGGAGGATCAAAGTTGATAGGAGGGGTAGATGAAGGGGAGGAGGACACCATCAGGGAGGGGGAGCTGGCGGAAGCTACCTTGGGAGAGGGTAAGGAGGGTGGAGAGAAGGAGACCAGGCGGGGATGGGAGAGGATGGGCGAGACAAGTGGGTGAGGAGGATCGAGTTTGCAGGAGGTGTACAGGATCCATATCCTTTCAAGCAAAAGGAGGAGGTGGGGGGAACGGAATGAGATCGTACAGGATCCGCGTGGGGGAGGGGAGGCAGATGCGATAGGCGAGGCAGAGAGCACTGCGTTCAAGGATTTCAAGGGATTTATAAAAGGTAGGGGGGGAGGTGGAGATCCAGGCCAGAAGGGCGTAACAAAGGATAGGGCGGATGAGGGATTTATAGGTGTGGAGGATGGTGGAGGGGTCCAGACCCCACGTACGGCTGGAAAGGAGCTTGAGGAGACGGAGTCGGGAGCGTGCCTTGGCTTGGATTGTCCAGAGATGGGGGTTCCAGGAGAGGCGATGGACGAGGGTGACGCCAAGGTACTTGAGGGTGGGGGTGAGGGCGATAGGACGGCCATAATGGTGAGACAGAAATCAAGGAGGCGGAAGGAAGGGGTGGTTTTGCCTACAATGATCGCCTGGGTTTTGGAGGGATTGACCTTGAGCAACCACTGGTTACAACAAGTGGTGAACCGGTCAAGATGGTTTGGAGAATGTGTTGGGCACGCTGCAGGGTGGAGGCGAGGGCAAGGAAGGCGGTGTCATTGGAAAACTGGAGAAGATGGATGGCATGTCCGCCGTATACCAAAGGTACAGAAGGGGGCAGAGGACGGAGCCTTGGGGCACACCAGCGGAAGGAAAATAGGTGTAGGAATCCGTGTTATGGATGGTGACGTAGGAAGGACGGTGGGAGAGAAAGGAGCCGATCAGACGGACGTAGTTAATGGGAAGGACGAAGGTCTGGAGCTTGAAGAGGAGACCGGAATGCCATACGCGGTCATAGGCATGTCCGAGGTCCAGGGAGAGGAAGATTGCGGAGCGATGGGAATTAAGCTGCTCAGAAAGGAGATGAGTGAGGTGGAGGAGAAGGTCATCGGAAGAGAAGGACGGCCAATAGCCACACTGGGTAATGGTAAGGAGGTGGTGTTGGCGGAGATGCTGGTGGATGCGTTGGGTGAGGATGGATTCCAGGACCTTGCTGAAGACTGAGGTAAGGCTGGTGGGATGGTAGGAGGAGATGGCGGACGGCGGTTTACCAGGTTTAGGAACATCAGGATACGGGAGGTTTTCCACAGGTCGGGGTAGTAGCCGGTGGACAGGACTACATTGTAGAGCCTTGCCAGGGTGGAAATGAAAGAGACAGGAGCTTCACGAAGGTGGCGGTAGGTGACACGATTGTGACCAGCAGCGGTATTGTGTTTTGTGTAGCAATGAGATCCTGTGTAGTAATAGGGGCATTGAGTTCCATGTGTGCAATGTTGTCCAAGTACTGGAAACGAGGTGCGAGGGGAGGGACAGAGGTGTCAGTTCGATCGCGGACATCCGGGAAGAGGGAGTAATCGAACTGGGGATCATCGGGGATGGAAAAGATATTGGAGAGGTAGGAGGCAAAGTGATTGGCCTTACTGAGGGTGTCAGGGAAGGGGTGATCATCATGGAGAAGAGGATAGTAGGGGGAGGATTTGGTTCTGGTAAGGCGACGGAAGGCTGACCAGAACTTGGACGAGTTTACAGGTAGGGTAGCATTTAAACGGGTGCATGTCTGTCGCCAGTCCTGGCGTTTCTTAGCCGCGAGCAAATTTCGAATGTATCGCTGGAGTTCCCGGTGGCGTCGTAGTGTGTTCGGATCACGCGTGTGGAGGAAGTCATGGTAGAGAGGGCGGGATTCACGGCAGAGGAAGAGGCCTGTGGGAGTAAGGTAGTCTGGTGGGGGTGGATGGCGACAGTAGGGACATGGGCCTCCACGGCCTCAGACAAGGTCTGCTGAAGAAAGGATTTGGCATGGGTAACATCGTCAGGGTGGTGGTAGGTGAAGGGGTGGCTATCGACCTGGGTGGAGAGGGTATCCAGGTAGGCATTCCAGTTGGCATGGGAATAGTCATGGGCGTACTTTGGGGGAGGGTCATTATGAGGGTCGAGGCAGGGGCAACTACCATCTGAAATGGTGAGGAGGACAGGGAGATGGTCGCTACCAATAGGCTCCAGGACATCCACCGTTATGCAGCCAAGGAGGTTAGGGGAGGAAAGGATAACATCGGGAGTGGAGTTGGATTTGGGATGGGTGTGCTGGGAAATGGGGATGAGGTCACCTTGAAGGGAGGAGAGGAACCGATGCCACCGCCATAACTGGGCAGCGGAGCGAGTATGGATGTTGAGGTCAGCGGCTATCACGTAGGAGGAGAAGGTATGATCAATGTGGGAGAGGAAGTCGAAGGGAATAGGGGCGTTAGGGTGGACATAGATGGTGGTGCAGGTGACGGTAAGGCCGAGGAAGAAGAGACTAAGGGTCAGGTGTTCGGTGGGGTCGGGAAGGAGAGGTTGGAGCCGAACTGGGATCTGGCAGTTGTGACCAATGGGAACTCCGCTACGTGCAATCGGGAGGGGATTATCGGAGCGGTGAAGGAGGTAGGGCATAGTGTGGACGGTGTGGTGGGGTTGGAGGATGGTTTCATTGAGGAGGAAGGCATCCACGCCGTGGGTGGCAAGGGTGAGCAGGAAGAGGTTCTTCTTGGCAAGAAGAGAGCAGATGTTGTTGAAAAGGATACGGTGCTGTGGTGGATTTAGACAAGAGTGTCAAGACAGGAGAAGGTGAAATGGGCCTGGTTGTTGGAGTAGGTGGCATACATTTTTAGGTGGAAAACGGAATGGATGGCAAGGGATATCTGTTGGAGGGTGTCAGGGCGCTGGAATGGGTGAACATTTTGGAGGACGATGGTGAGCAATCTGATGATGTCCTCAGTGGTAGGGGGTGGGTGAAGGGAATTGCCGGGAGGGGTGGGGGCGTCCAGAGTGCAGACAGAAACGGTGAGTTCAGGAGTGGTAGGAGTAGGTCGGACCTTACATTTTTGGGAATAAGTAGGATGAGGGAGGTTACAGGTATTACAGGAGGGGGGGGGGCACTGGAGATTGGGGCACTGCCATAAGAAGTGGACTTGTCTACAGTGCAGGCAGGTGGGGGCCTTGCAGCACTCAGATGTCGGGTGTGCATTATACCGCAAGCACCTCTGGCAGCGGAGAGATTGAGGAGGGGAACGGGAAGGGTCAACTTGGTAGCGTTGGTGAAAGAGAAGGGCACCCTCCTTCAGGAGATGGTCTATGGAGGGGGCGTGTTCGGAAAAGACCTGCATAAGGCGGGTGGGGCCGGCTGAGTTATGGATGTGGCGAACCGCACGCACCTCCAGATGGGGATGCGCCTTGAGCTCCGCCAACACCTCCTCCTCTGTGATCGTCGGACTAAGCCAAGTGATCACAGCGGTGAGGGTCGGCTGGCGACGCGGGGATTGGGGTTGGCGGGAGGGAGGTGGGGAAGGAGCAGGGGTGGGGGAGGCATTAGGGCCAAAGTGGGTGACAGGGATGCGGGAAAGGAGATCCATGTGGAGGGTAGGGCTGGGGGAGGAGATGAGGACCGAATCACGGCGAGGAGTGAGGAGGGAGACGGGGGCACCGGGAAAATTCTGGCGAAGGAAGAGGGTGAGGTTCCGGGCCTCAAGACGGGAGGGGTCAGGACGGGAGAGGAGGTAGCAGTAGGAGGAGGGGGAGGAGGAGGAGGAGGGGGAGGGGGCTGGGACAGGTGGGGAGACAACCATGGCATCATGGGCTGGGGAAGGGGGACGAGGCGGAGCCTTTTTGGGAGTAGAGGAGGCAGGGGTGCCACTGGGGCGCTTGACGGCGGTGGTGGAGGTGTGGGGGATGGGAGCGACTGGAATGTGGCGGGGAGTTGCAGGTCCCGGTGCTGGAGATAGTGAGGGCGATGGCGAAGGCGACGGCGATGATGATGGTGAAGGCGAAGGGGAGAGTTGAGTGTGGGCCACGGCCCTCCGGCGACCACCCTAGCGGGGGCTGCGGAAACGGAAGGAGCAGAGGGAGGGAGTGGAGGAGTGGAGGGAAGGGATCAGAGGAGGCGCGGTAGGGAGGAGTTGGGAATGGGGCGACAAATAGTGATGGAGATGGGAGAGTGGGGAGTGGGGTGATGGACTGAGGGGGGGGGGGTGATGCGGCACACCACGTGATAGTGGTGGCGGCGGAGGAGGGGGATGTGTATATGATGGCAGTGGTGGAGGCAGTACTGGTGGTGGTGGGGGTTGACATTATGATAAGGGGAAAAACACAGTACAGGACAAAGAAGCAAACGAGGGACGGGCAAGGCGATGAGAGACACAGAGTACAAGGGACGGAGCACGATGAAGGCTGAAGGAGACTGAGGCCAAAGCCCCACTCTGCTGCTGCTGGCGGGGGGGGGGGGGGGGACCCGGCTGGCTGGCCGGTGGGGACGCCGCTGCTGCTGGTGGCTAGTGGCTGGGATCGCTGCTGGCTGGGACCGCTGCTGGCTGCTGGCTGGACCACTGCAAGGTGGCTGGCACCTGCAATATACCTATCGCTTCGATTAGAACCGGAAAGGCACAATCTTAGAGCGGTATCCTTTCGGATGACCGCCGGAGAATTTTTTACTTGCCCGCTTACAGAGTATTTCAAAAAGTCAATCACACCATCTAGTAGTGAGTTATTGATTGGTTTGTCACTAGCAAATTATCGCGGACGAGACCAGTTGCCAGTAAGAGAAAGTGGGACTAACAATTTACAAATTAACCTGTTACGAAGATAGTCCTGTTATCCCCAGTTACTTTCGTTTTGTTAATCTAGAAAATATTTCAGCCTCTATACGAGAGGGGACTCAAAAGGGACCGGAATCGTAATGCTGCACATGGTGTACTTGTAGTAGCAGGTTGCGCCGCCAGAGGGCTGTAGTAGTAGCTCTGCTGAATCATTCTGCCATGCGGCGTTACCCAACAGTGAGAAGTGTGGCTTCTTTGGCAGTTCTTTGAGTGTACGAATGGTTTTCTCGGTTTAAAAAGCGAGAAATGGTGGTTGAAGATCAGCCCCATTCCGGTCGACCTTCAACTGCTCGAAGCGAAGACAAAATCGACAAAATCCGTGGTCTCATCAGTGAAGATCGACACAGGACAATCGACCAGCTCGAGAACTTGTCCGAGTTGTCCTGCAGCTCAGTTCAGCACATCTTGACCATCGATTTGGGGATGCGAAGAGTGGCAGCAAAATTCGTGCCGAAGCTTCTTACCGGAGATCAAACGGATCGTCGTGTTCAACCCTGTCTCGAAATGAAGGACGCGTTCAAAAATGATCCACATTTTTTCAACAAAATCATTACAGGTGATGAGTCATGGTGCTATGGGTACGATCCAGAAAGTAAACAACAGTCATCGCAATGGAAGTCACCTGGCTCACCTCGACCAAAAAAAAAAAAAAAAAAAAAAAACTCGGCAAGTGAAATCGAATGTGAAAACGATGTTGATTTGTTTTCTTGACATCAAAGGGATCTTACACTCTGAATTTGTCCCAGAAAACCAGACAGTAAACCAACAGTTCTATTTGTAGGTTATGAAACGGCTTCGCAGAAGTTTGTCGCGATAACGTCCGGCTTTGTGGGATTCTGGCGTGTGGTTCCTGCATCACAATAACGCTCCCGCGCACACGGCTCTCAGCGTTCGCCACCTTTTGGCCTCAACGAAGACAACTACCTCGACCCACGCGCCCTATTCGACGGATTTAACACCCTCGGACTTCTTCCTATTCTCGAGGATGAAAAGAGACTTGAGAGGGAAGCGTTTTGCGGATGTGGAAGACGTAAAATGCAATGTCATGAAAGCGCTAGCAGGTAACAAAGAAGACGAATTTAAAAGGTGCTTCGAACACTGGAATGAACGTTTGGACATGTGTATTAATGCTAATGGAGAGTACTTCGAAGGAGATTAAGGTTTTATTCGAAAACAATGAAGTATATGCTTTCTAGAAATAAATTCTGGTTATTTTTGGGTCCCCCCCCCCCCCCAGTAGTATGTCTTGTTTCGTTGTGATAAAATGTGATTCTCCTAAAATAGAGAGAAAAAGACTCATGGTCCATTTATGAATGGTAACCCGACGTTTTTTTTTTTTTTAAGTCATATGTGAGAACCGAACACTTAATGATCTACACATGTTACCACCTGGGTACATAACAATTAATCGATGACCGACATTTTCATTCGACAGTAGTCCTTGCACACTGTCACTTTGCCAACATTTATTTACGGTGTAATGTGTGCGAATCCATTTTTCATCTAAGTAACCCACTGGCCTATTTGATTTTGATCCTTCATTCTTCGTAAAACTGTTTTCTGCAACAAAAGCTGTCTAGTTTTCGCACACTTGCTATTTCTTTATACCATTCGTAATAACATAGAAATTACTGCCAGATAATACATACATCCATACCGTCATTGGAATACTTATTGTCAACCGTCGATTGGGACTTTTTGAGGTAGAAACTTGAGTTCCACTCTGTTTGGCTTTATGTCCGCCCATCCATTATTTTCGAACCACCCTCTTGCTCAACGCTAACATTTTGATGCAAGTTCCATCATTGTCTCCACCAGTACTATAAATTACTTCTCTTTCTCATCCTCAACAAATTTAATCACGTTAAGCACATGCTGTCGAGCCTGCCCTCAAAGCCATTTTCCGTACTCTCCTTCTGTGCCTGCACTGTGACATAGCATGATATATTACTTTCATTGGGGAGTGGCTGTACATGGTTTGGGGAACCAAGTTCGTTCCTGCTACAGCTACATTACCACTTCGCCTTGCCAGGTAATAACAATATAGTGCACTGTAGCAATAAGTAGCCATTGTTTGATTAGTGGTGATTCATATGGCTTGTTACACACTTGACAGCAAAAAAAGTAGGCCACTGCTGAATGCAACCAACATAACAAAGCTGTGTCCAAGATCCTCTAAACACCGAAACCCTGTGGGGTACAATAGTTCGACTAAACACAACGGTCAGTGCAACAGACCACTAACGAACACTGCTTATTAAGGCAGTCAGCCGAGATGTGTACTAATACCACGCTACAACAAATATCACAAAACACGTTACAAGGCAGACTGTCCCTAACACCTGGAAATTAAACTTCATTAGAATAAGTGACACTTTAGAAGTCTGATCACACTGATTAAATGACATGACCAATTACTGTTAACCAAACAAAGCTTGCGTGTCTGATCGAGACCTGACTCGGCATAAAAAGACGTAAAATATTGAAACTTCCAGCAGTATCAGCTAACAAGGCCGAATGCCCGAACCTTGAAATAAAAGACGATAGGTTTAGCATTGCAACGGGAACACCATGAAGCATATATTGCCCCTGAGAAGTAACAATGAGAGGTACATAACTAAGTGAGTTGCACAGATGTGAAGTTGTGGTGGTGGAGGGGTAGTAGATCCCAGTCTCTCTCTTTCCAAGCATTAATCCCGACTTCCAGGGTCTGCTGTTTTGCTACATCTCCTCCATTTCTCCCCGTCGTTGACATCTTCTGGTCTTAAGTCAACAACATGCATGTCTTCCCTGACGTTGTCAATCCATCTCTTTGCCGGTCTTCCTCGTAGTCTGGTTCCTCCTGGGTTGATGTGGAGCACTGTTTTTGCGACTGAGTTGTCTTGCTCTCTCATGACGTGGCCGTACCAGCGGAGACGGGCTTTCCTCACTTTGTCGGTGATCGGCGCGACACCAATCCTTTGCCGGACGTCTGTATTTTTTACTTGGTCACATCGTGTCAGCCCCATGGGCCAACGAAGCATCTTCAACTCCATCGTGTGTAACATTTGTTCCTGCTGTTTCGTCATCGAGTGACACTCAGTCCAATACATTGCTGCTGGGCGTACCATGGTCTTATATACCTTTGCCTTTAAATACTGAGGCATCGTTTTATCGCAGAGCACTCCAGTGACTTGTCTCCACTTGAACCAAGCTGCATTCATTCTCATCGGAGTATCAAGAGTTGTGTCGCAGTCTGAGGTGAGGACAGACCCTAAGTACTTAAAATGCATGGTCTTCTGCAGGTCTTCTTGGCCGATACTAATGGTGCCTCTGGTTTGGGAGCCGTATTCTGGGTATTCTGTCTTCTGGACATTGAGGTGCAGTCCATTTTCAGCCAGTATGTCCTTCCACGTTTGAACCTCGTGCTGGAGTTCAGGGCGGGCTTGTTCGGCCAGTACCACATCATTTGCATAATGAAGGGTCCAGGGATGTGAAGTCTGTATGTCAGCTGTTGCCGTATCCATGCAAAGGATGAATAGCAGTGGTGAAAGGGCAGAACCCTGATGAATGCTCATAGTGATATCAAAGGGCGGAGGAATTCCAGTAAACCTCCGAATAACACTAGTGGAGCTTCCTTCTGGGAACACTAGTGGAATTACGGCACAAAAGTTGCACCCAGCTTACATACTCTTCAGGGACGCCATGGCAGCGAGGAGCTCGCCAAATAAGATCGTGTGGGATACGATCGAAAGCCTTTTATAGGTCTAGAAATGCCATGTGAAAGCTCTTCTGTCTCTCTCTGTGTTTTTCCGTCAAAAGGCGAGTGGCATGGATAGCATCGGTAGTGCTGCATCCCTTAACAACTCAACAGTGGTTTGGTGTTACAGAGACAATACTTCTGAATCTGCTATCAAGAACCCGTTCAAAGATCTTTTAAGTATGACAGATAAGTCGAACAGGGCGATAAGTCGAGCAATCGTTCACGTTTCCTTTTCCCTTCCAGATTGTAACTGTTACACTAGTTGTCCATGCTTGTGGAAGTTGTTTTTCGGCGATGATTCGGTTGAAGAGAGAGGCAAGGAATTCTGAAGCCGGCTTTCTGAGCATTTTCCAGATTTCCACTGGTAGGTCATCTGAGCCAGTTGCTTTTCCAGTTTTCGTCTTGCTCATGGCAAGCATTACTTCCTCAGGTGTAATTGAGTGGATGTGTCCTAAGGTAGGATCAGGACTAGTAATTGGTGGATGTGTAAACTTTTTGTTGCTGATGTTATGAAAGTAGTCTTTCCAACGCTGGAGAATAGATAGTTTTTCTCTTAGCAGTTTGGCGTTGGCTCCCTTGATGTGCATGGCGTGTCCAACGTCCTGAGTTGAACGGTGACTGGACTTCGCAAGGCGGTAGATGTGGTTTTCTCCTGATGGTGTGTCAAGCTGGTCATCAGTGTCTGGTAATACTAATCTTTTGCTGCAGCTACTGCTGTTTTTGCTGCTGATTTCAGGTTGCGATATTTGTGGAGATCGTGAGTTCCACCAAGTCTTGTACGCCAACTTTTTCTACTTGACTGCTTGCTTGACTTCATCTGTCCACCACCAGGTTTCTTTATCAGTGTATTTTCTTCCAGGTATGGTTTTTCCCAGCGTTTTTGTCGCTGCTTGATGTATTTGTTCCACAGCATCTTTCCACGTATCTTCAACTGACTGATCGGTTTTCACGAAGAAGTTTGCCAAGGCTGCCATCAACTCGTTTCGTTGGGTATTCGTTCGCCACCACTTAATTCGCTCTGGCCCAGTCTTAGGTTTTATAACACACTTACGAATATCGAGGACAAGCAATCGGTGTTGAGGGGCGATGCAGTCATACAGAATTACTCTGGTATCCGTTACCAGCTTCATGTCTTGTTGATGAACTAGCCAATAATTGATCTGAGTAGCATGAACTCCACGTGTATAAGTAACCAGATGTGTTAGCCTCTTTTTAAAGTATATATTGGTCACAACGAGATCATGAGCTTCTGCAAAATCAAGTATCTGACATCCATCATCGTTCTGCACACTGAACCCATGTCCTCCATGGCATCGCATATATCTTTCTTTGTGAGCCCCGACATGTCCGTTTAAATATCCTCCAATGAAGATGGACTCATCCTGGGGAATTGCCCGAAAGAGGGCGTCCAGACTGTTCCAAAATTTGTCCTTCTCATCTTCAGTGCATCCAGTTTGAGGTGCACAGCAAGTTACAATGTGGGTATTGATAACTGTTGAAACAGTCTTGATAGACGTAAGCGTTTCTGACATCCTGTTGACATTGGTGACATTGTTACGGAAGTCCTAGTCTACGACTATCGCTATGCCGTTTCATGTACTGGTACCACGATAGATGAGTTTGTAGCCATCTCCGATTTCTTTTGCCTTTGAACCTTTCCACTTGGTCTCCTAGATGCAGGCAATATTGACACGTATGTTTTTAAGCATTTCTGCTAGTTCACGATGTCGGCCAGTCAATGAACCAATATTGAGGGTAGTAAATCTCATTAGTTGTTTAGGTTGGACTAATTTCTTTAACCTACCCCGTCCATGAGTAGGTAACCCTCGTCCATTCCTCACGTCACTCGAGCGCAAGCGGCGCGCGTCGCTACGGGGGGACGCCCTAGCATGCTCCTAATTTAAAAGAGAAGTATCCATAGATGCGACAAAAGATTCCTCAACCGACGGGTCGCTTCGTCTGTCACTGAGGGCATTTCATAGCTACTGCCAGCATGTAATTAGGCCGCCCCTACCCTGGAGAACAGATACCTTTTGCAGCCGCGCCTCTGGAATACAGACACTTTAGCTAAATGGTATTTCCTTTCTCATTTAATCCCAAAAAAGTAGGGTTGCGTCATCTGCCAGCTTCGCCATTCCGAAGTGCTTCTTTTCCACCGTCGCTGCCATTGAGAACTTCACCTGTAACCCTGGGCATGAGTTCTTTGTTATACCCCACGGGATTGGGTTCCTGCCTGAACTCAGCCGTCCTATCACTCCGACCTACTGAAGTGAAGGATGCCCACCCCCACGACCTGGATGCACCAGACAGGAATTACCCCAGTGGAAGAATAGGGAAGGGGACTCTACCCCTGGAGCTGGGTTAATGATTGTGTATGCAACTACAATCAAAGGTGGTAGTAGAACCCAGTACCTGTATTAACAGTTAACTAAGCACAATCAGATGTCAGATATTAAATATTTTCACCAATAGTGTGATGCTCAAACCTGAAACGACGATACAAATAATTTTTGCTTGGCGGGGATTCAGATCCAGCACCTTTCGCTATTGTCTTATATCTATGAATAGACATAAAATTATTATTGTTTCTTCACCAGTAGTGAAACACATGCATTTTCGGCTAGAGATAACGCAATGAATAGTTCTGTGCTGCTTGGGACTCAAATTCAGTGCATATTGTCGTTGTTGACCTCCCAGGAAGAGAGGTCAACTATCAAATTCACTTTCACTAGCGGTTAGGATCGCGCCATTCAAAAGAGCTTGAGGAGTTTAGCATTGTGATGAAACAACGAAATGATGCATCTCTAAGTGTTCAAGTCCAACGAAATATTGGAATCAGAGCCCGAATCCCATTCCAGTGCCAATAATTTCAAAATCGGAAGGTCACTTAAAATAAGAAACATGACGATTCGTTCGTGAACTAAAATAATATTGCTAGTGTAAGAAACCTTACTAGAGACAGAGTTTCTGCAAGCAGCGACTTCGCCTCTAACAGCAAAAACCAGTCCAACTCTGTTCAATTCAGTGATGAATGGACATGTTTAATGCTGATTTGGAACTACAGCTCAGTTCTGCGTTCTTTACTTGCAATTACTTGAGGTGAAGAGGGTATGTTTGTGGCTGTTAAAAACTTGTACCCACAGCGGGAATGGAAGCCACACCTTATCCATTACAATATAGCCTCAGTTCAACCAAACACCGAATTTTACACCTGTTAGCATCATGTTTTTGTCATAATGGGGTACGCAGCACATAGTACGAAAAGTGTTGACTTCCACTTGAGATGTTCTTGTGAATAACCTACTCGTGGCCTAGTAGCCAACGCCACGCACTGCATACGCAAAGTCGTGATGTCAAACCCGCCCTTTTCCTCTCTTTTTCAAGCCATAAGCCATCTGTCTGCTAAGAGCTACAGTCTGATTGAAGATCACAGACATTTTCATTTATTTTCTATCCAGCCAGTAACAGAGGAATCTTGTGTAAAAATGTTTGTGAAAGGGCTCATGGGTCTCTGTAATGTTAAGACCAATTTCAGCGCCATAAGCCAGCGACTGCTACTATGGTCAATGATAGGACGGCCTTCATTAGTCATACTGAGGTTAAAGAAAATGAAGGAGGATTATTGTACAACGCCTCGTCGGAAACGAGATTCTACGAGAAGCAGAACTCGGAACTCCGAATGATGGGGAAGGAAGTCGTCTGCGCTCTTTCAAAGGATTAATCCTGGAATTTGCCGTTATAGATTTAAGGCGATCACCGTAGACCTAAACCAGTGTCGCCTCATGGTGATTTCAGCTACCAATTGGTAACATCATAAGGAGAAAACAGTGAGTAAGACATATCCAACATTACTGAACAGATGGAGTATATAAGTCCACGAAATGTATTGCTGTTCGTGTACATCCGGTGGCACAACGATGGTGTTTTTGTGTTACGAACTGCTTAACAGGGATATGTCCTTCACAGCTGACATTTGTTGCCACAAAATGAGATGCCTTGCAGTCTAAGAGTAACAAATGTTATCTGGAAGACAGCACCAAGGAGCTTGGCTGGCAAATGTGCCTTCCATCCGTCTTTTAATCTGGCACCTACAAGTGTTTACCTTTCTCACCCCTTATCGATCAACCAAAGAGAAAGTTAGTTTTTGTTTTCTTCTGTTTGTATTTGCTTGTTTTGTTTTGGCGACTGTGCCTTAACCGCGGCTTCTCAGAATCAGCAGAGCGAGGGAGGTGGCGCAGTGGTTAGCACACTGGACTCTCGTTCTGGAGCACGACGGTTCCGCGTCCGGCCATCCTGATTTAGGTTTTCCGTGATTCCCCTAAATCGCTCCAGGCAAATGCTGGGATCGTTCCTCCGAATGGGCACGGGGGGACTTTTTGCCCCGTCCTTCCCTAATCCGATGATATCGGTGACCTCCCTGTTTGGTCTCTTCCACCAAACAATCCAGTCCAATCAGAATCAGCAACTCACTACATGTGTGAGATCGGAACACTACCTTCACATCATCAGACGCTTTTCGATAACGAGGAGGAATATATTCTTAACAATTTCTCTGATCTTGGTGACTATTTAGTTCAATAAAGTAAAGGGAAATGCTGTAAACACTAGAAGTCCCATGTGGGTCAGTTTTGACCCATACCCATTTTAACGCAGCCTGATAACAGTAACACCGGTTTTCAGACACTAAATGGTTTCTGGGCGTGCCTCGACGTTATTCACGAGATGTTGGAATATATTATGATACTTTAGGCCAAAAAATGTGAAATACCAAGTATTCGGTGGTAGGATGATACTTTATATCGGCGCAGCTTTCCGTTTTCTATGGACTGGCGACATGCAGACCTACGGAGTGACACTGGGAAGCTACAGAATATACGGTGGGGAATCCACCCATCCTGTTCTACGCTGATGTCTCGGGCACTGCTAACAGTTCTCTTATACCACAGTAGTTAGCAGGCGCGTTGCCCTTAAGGGACGTCACGACTGAGAAGTTCTTCACCTCCTTGAAACTGGCAGATTAGCTGAAAAAAAAAGGAACAAGTTTAGTTAGTGCCCTTCGAAAATCACTCAAGGAAATTCTTCCTGCAGCGCGAAGTGGAGGCGACGCATTGATTACAACACACTTACAAGTCAAGCGACAATCTTCTCACAGCATACCAAGGGAAAAAGAAATATCCGTATCCTGAGTAACAAGCATGCTGGATGTCAGATGAATGTCAATACTGAGAAGAAACTTCCAGAAACTGTGAAGTTTTGTAATGAAGGATGGAGTCTATATAGTTGAGTGCGCACCTCGTGGTCGTGCGGTAGCGTTCCCGCTTCCCACGCCCGGGTTCCTGGGTTCGATTCCCGGCGGGGTCAGGGATTTTCTCTACCTCATGATGACTGGGTGTTGTGTGATGTCCTTAGGTTAGTTAGGTTTAAGTAGTTCTAGGGGACTGATGACCATAGCTGTTAAGTCCCATAGTGCTCAGAGCCATTTGAACCATTTTTTTTATATAGTTGACGAAATGGCTAGACACTACGGTGTCCGAGCTGGCACCCACCGATGGCCTGTGAGTGTCTTTTACAATATTCAGGACCTTGCCATGACCAACGCTCACGCAATTTTTAAGTTACTTACCTCTATGAAGATTTCAAAAATGGTTCAAATGGCTCTGAGCATTATGGGACTTAACTTCTGAGGTCATCAGCCCCTAGAACTTAGAACTACTTAAACCTAACTAACCTACGGACATCACACATATCCATTCCCGAAGCAGGATTCGAACCTGCGACCGTAGCGGTCGCGTGGTTCCAGACTGAAGCGCCTAGAACCACTCGGCTACACCGGCCGGCCGAAGATTTCACGTAGGGACTTTATCCTCAGGGTAGCAGATGAGCTTGCTGCCCTCAGCAAACTGCAGACAGGAGCCAGTCTCCCCTTGCAGGCACTCGATACCGGCTGTCAAAAAGACAGTGTCAAATTCAGGACGTTATCCTCAGAGTCGCATCTGAGCTTACTGGCTCTTACAAACTGCAGAGAGGACGCAATGTCCCCTTTCAGGCACTCGATACTGGCACTGGCCAATATGGAATTAGGTCTTGTCAAACTGAGGTTACCTGCAAACAAAAAAACAACAATGGGAAATAAAACATCAAGCGTATGCTTCAAGTGCCACAAGTGTGTCAGCAAAAGATTCCGAGCAAAAATTCTTGTCAAATGTCTGCATCCCACCTTAGGCAGTTCTCTCACGTCCTTGTTCTTAAATATTGCCAAGTATTAATAATTATAGGCTGAAGTTATTTGTTCTTATGCTTTAGTTCCTTGATTGCAAATAAGCAAAAAAACACACAGAGCATTTTAGTCACCTGCTACACTTTAGAATCTTTCACAAATATTTGGTACTAAACTTATGTTTCTCTAAAAGTAAAAATACTATTAACACTCACATAAACTATATGTTTCGATTCCGTTTCGGTCTTTTTATAAAGAAAAACATTATAACATTGTTTTACTTACTTGTTTTAACGACGATTGATGAAATATTGTGGAATTTCTCCAGTAAAATGTAAAATTAAAAAAAAAGTTAACTTCCGAAAATTTATGTTTGACTGTGTACTATTCGTTTTAGAGACGTATTGTCAACATGAAGACACTCAAAACACCACCGAAATATGAATAAAATGGTGGTTTCCTACTGTGGATCAAAAATAACCTGCATGTTAGTTCTAGGGTTACAGCGAAGTCCGGTACTTCTAGTGTTAATATGCACTACAATAATACAACTGGTGTCTCATCTCAATACCATACAACAAATAGCTACCTTAATTTAACGTGGAAGTCTTTTGTCATTCTCACGTAGCTATACCGCACTGCAACGTAAATACGACAACGTGGTTGTGAGAATAGATGGTGAGTGAAACACAGTTTACAGAGTATTCAGTCATACTATTACATTAACAGATTTGTGCATTTTCAGTAGCAGTTCCGCAGTATTTTATATTTATTACCTCTGCATCAACTGGTTACTGAAAGAAGCGGGATGTCTTATGATGACAAAATTTCTAAAGATGTCGTTCTGAATTAGATATAGCTGTTTGTACCTCTGTCGCAGAGGAGGTAAAATGTTACTCTCACGCCAGTTTGGAACTGAGAGCTTGTAACACCACAGCTCTTATGCTGTATGGATTTATTTATTTTTTTGCTTTTGCTTTATTTAATGTCACATTGTTGATCTTTTGTAAATGTGTTTGAATCGATAACATAAAATTGTGTACTCTTTTCTTTGTCAAACTTTGATGTCATGATTTGATTGTATGCTGTGTAACATATCTCTCGTTTAAATGCTTTGACCCATTTGGAGGGAACAATACTTACTGTATATGATTGTAATTTTGTGTGAATAATTTTTGTAGAAGTGTCAATATGTGAAAATGTTCTGTTTTATTTAATACATTTGGTTGCTATTATGTAAACTGCTGATCCTCACTTAGGGCTCTTAGTTATTCTGTATGTAAGAGGTAGTGTGGTTCCCCTCGGGAACGGAACTGTGTAGCGCGCGCAAATTGTGGTTGGCCTAGGTGGAAAAGGTGGAACTGATAGTCAGTCGGGGACGAGCCAGCAGTCGGGGATGAGCTACCAAACTGTGCACTGCTATGCAAAGTGTGCATATTGTGCTGATTCCGAGAGAGGCTTTTCCTGCTTCTTTCCAAGGCCTCGGATGGATGGATAAATATCTGGAACTATTCTGGAGTTTGTATCTATCATCGCCACCAAGAAACGACAGAGTCCAGCAATTCAGTCTGCGGTTCCACCTACCAACATGCAGTTGCCACCACGTTGCGCAATCACTGTAACGTAATACTATAATGATGTACAGTGAAGGATCAGCTTAATGGAGGTGTTATTGTGCGCAAATATAAGGTAATTTATATCTGAATTTATGTACCAACCTTGATTTTTCTCCTCATCATAACACCTCTCAGGTTCCTTTCCGTTTGAACTAAAGTAATCACCGAGTGTCCCTACTGAAAGAACTTTTATGACCAATGTTATGCTAATTAAAACCTCTTGAACTTAGTAAAAGGAAATTTAAAGTTAATGTGGCAATAGAATGAGTTAAAGTAAATGTTGTTTGCCGAAAATAATTTTCCTATTAAAACTGCTTATTAAAGTGCTGTCGCCAACTGCAAAATTAAAAGTTCTTAAGACTGAGGTTTCTAAAGTTTTGCTTAGCTATGATCACCTTCCCCCCCATGAACCATGGACCTTGCCGTTGGTGGGGAGGCTTGTGTGCCTCAGCGATACAGATTGCCGTACCGTAGGTGCAACCACAACGGAGGGGTATCTGTTGAGAGGCCAGACAAACGTGTGGTTCCTGAAGAGGGGCAGCAGCCTTTTCAGTAGTTGCAAGGGCAACAGTCTGGTTGATTGACTGATCTGGCCTTGTAACAATAACCAAAACGGCCTTGCTGTGCTGGTACTGCGAACGGCTGAAAGCAAGGGGAAACTACATCCGTAATTTTTCCCGAGGGCATGCAGCTTTACTGTATGATTACATGATGATGGCGTCCGCTTGGGTAAAATATTCCGGAGGTAAAATAGTCCCCCATTCGGATCTCCGGGCGGGGACTACTCAAGAGGATGTCGTTATCAGGAGAAAGAAAACTGGCGTTCTAGGGATCGGAGCGTGGAATGTCAGATCCCTTAATCGGGCAGGTAGGTTAGAAAATTTAAAAAGGGAAATGGATAGGTTGAAGTTAGATATAGTGGGAATTAGTGAAGTTCGGTGGCAGGAGGAACAAGACTTCTGGTCAGGTGACTACAGGGTGATAAACACAAAATCAAATAGGGGTAATGCAGGAGTAGGTTTAATAATGAATAGGAAAATAGGAATGCGGGTAAGCTACTACAAACAGCATAGTGAACGCATTATTGTGGCCAAGATAGATACGAAGCCCACACCTACTACAGTAGTGCAAGTTTATATGCCAACTAGCTCTGCAGATGACGAAGAAATTGAAGAAATGTATGATGAAATAAAAGAAATTATTCAGATTGTGAAGGGAGACGAAAATTTAATAGTCATGGGTGACTGGAATTCGAGTGTAGGAAAAGGGAGAGAAGGAAACATAGTAGGTGAATATGGATTGGGGGACAGAAATGAAAGAGGAAGCCGCCTGGTAGAATTTTGCACAGAGCACAACATAATCATAGCTAACACTTGGTTTAAGAATCATGAAAGAAGGTTGTATACATGGAAGAACCCTGGAGATACTAAAAGGTATCAGATAGATTATATCATGGTAAGACAGAGATTTAGGAACCAGGTTTTAAATTGTAAGACATTTCCAGGGGCAGATGTGGACTCTGACCACAATCTATTGGTTATGACCTGTAGATTAAAACTGAAGAAACTGCAAAAAGGTGGGAATTTAAGGAGATGGGACCTGGATAAACTAAAAGAACCAGAGGTTGTACAGAGATTCAGGGAGAGCATAAGGGAGCAATTGACAGGAATGGGGGAAATAAATACAGTAGAAGAAGAGTGGGTAGCTTTGAGGGATGAAGTAGTGAAGGCAGCAGAGGATCAAGTAGGTAAAAAGACGAGGGCTAGTAGAAATCCTTGGGTAACAGAAGAAATATTGAATTTGATTGATGCAAGGAGAAAATATAAAAATGCAGTGAGTGAAACACGCAAAAAGGAATACAAACGTCTCAAAAATGAGATCGACAGGAAGTGCAAAATGGCTAAGCAGGGATGGCTAGAAGACAAATTTAAGGATGTAGAGGCCTATCTCACTAGGGGTAAGATAGATACCGCCTACAGGAAAATTAAAGAGACCTTTGGAGAAAGGAGAAACACTTGTATGAATATCAAGAGCTCAGATGGAAACCCAGTTCTAAGCAAAGAAGGGAAAGCAGAAAGGTGGAAGGAGTATATAGAGGGTCTATACAAGGGCGATGTACTTGAGGACAATATTATGGAAATGGAAGAGGATGTAGATGAAGATGAAATGGGAGATACGATACTGCGTGAAGAGTTTGACAGAGCACTGAAAGACCTGAGTCGAAACAAGGCCCCCGGAGTAGACAATATTCCATTGGAACTACTGACGGCCGTGGGAGAGCCAGTCGTGACAAAACTCTACCATCTGGTGAGCAAGATGTATGAAACAGGCGAAATACCCTCAGACTTCAAGAAGAATATAATAATTCCAATCCCAAAGAAAGCAGGTGTTGACAGATGTGAAAATTACCGAACTATCAGCTTAATAAGTCACAGCTGCAAAATACTAACACGAATTCTTTACAGACGAATGGAAAAACTAGTAGAAGCCAACCTCGGGGAAGATCAGTTTGGATTCCGTAGAAACACTGGAACACGTGAGGCAATACTGACCTTACGACTTATCTTAGAAGAAAGATTAAGGAAAGGCAAACCTACGTTTCTAGCATTTGTAGACTTAGAGAAAGCTTTTGACAATGTTGACTGGAATACTCTCTTTCAAATTCTAAAGGTGGCAGGGGTAAAATACAGGGAGCGAAAGGCTATTTACAATTGGTACAGAAACCAGATGGCAGTTATAAGAGTCGAGGGACATGAAAGGGAAGCAGTTGTTGGGAAGGGAGTAAGGCAGGGTTGTAGCCTCTCCCCGATGTTGTTCAATCTGTATATTGAGCAAGCAGTAAAGGAAACAAAAGAAAAATTCGGAGTAAGTATTAAAATTCATGGAGAAGAAATAAAAACTTTGAGGTTCGCCGATGACATTGTAATTCTGTCAGAGACAGCAAAGGACTTGGAAGAGCAGTAGAATGGAATGGACAGTGTCTTGAAAGGAGGATATAAGATGAACATCAACAAAAGCAAAACAAGGATAATGGAATGTAGTCTAATTAAGTCGGGTGATGCTGAGGGAATTAGATTAGGAAATGAGGCACTTAAAGTAGTAAAGGAGTTTTGCTATTTGGGGAGCAAAATAACTGATGATGGTCGAAGTAGAGAGGATATAAAATGTAGGCTGGCAATGGCAAGGAAAGCGTTTCTGAAGAAGAGAAATTTGTTAACATCCAGTATTGATTTAAGTGTCAGGAAGTCATTTCTGAAAGTATTCGTATGGAGTGTAGCCATGTATGGAAGTGAAACATGGACGATCAATAGTTTGGACAAGAAGAGAATAGAAGCTTTCGAAATGTGGTGCTACGGAAGAATGCTGAAGATTAGATGGGTAGATCACATAACTAATGAGGAAGTATTGAATAGGATTGGGGAGAAGAGAATTTTGTGGCACAACTTGACCAGAAGAAGGGATCGGTTGGTAGGACATGTCCTGAGGCATCAAGGGATCACCAATTTAGTTTTGGAGGGCAGCGTGGAGGGTAAAAATCATAGAGGGAGACCAAGAGATGAATACACTAAGCAGATTCAGAAGGATGTAGGTTGCAGTAGGTACTGGGAGATGAAAAAGCTTGCACAGGATAGAGTAGCATGGAGAGCTGCATCAAACCAGTCTCAGGACTGAAGACCACAACAACAACATGATCACCTTGATATCTGTAGTAAATTCTAAAAGGTGAGTCAGTTTCTTGCAATCTTGTTAACATTGTGTCTCATGGTAGTAAAAGTGGAAAACTGCATAGTAGGAAATTATATGTTCATGATTACTAAGTGTTTGTCTCTTTTGTGTGCATATTAACAGTGTAAAGACCACTCAGTTAGTGTAAGCCTTGAAAGTGATAGTGTTTTTCTGTACGTGTTATAATTTTGTAAATAGTTTTTGTGCTGCCCAAGTTGTTAGCTTCAATCTTAAAGCATATGTGTGTCAGAGTTCATTGCACTCGCGTGTGACCTAGTCTAGGTTGGCTTTGTCCGTTATAGTTACTTTACCTACTTTCATAAACGAGAACGTTATTCTTTCTCTTGCCTAATTAGGCTGGCGACCGTTTCCCTTATTCTGTAAACAATATAGCTAGGCAAAATTTTGTTTGTTACTATTCCAATTTTTACGTAATTTTGACTTTCATTTCCGATAAGCCACCTCCGTTAGGAACGACACGGTCAACATAACAAAATTCCTCTCAGAGGGTAACACTGCTCTGTTGCTTTATACCATTATTAATCCAATAAAATAATTCTGTTTTACAAATTAACTCCTACTTTGGGGTTATGGTGTAACAGTAGCAGTTGGGAGTGTTATAAGCTACTGTCTCTTTCTTTTTGCAGTAAGTCGACATTTTCATGGAGCAAGCGACCAACTGCAGCGTTCATCGTCATCCCATTGTCCTTGTGACGGCTGGTACAGATAATTCACAATGTAGACCAAAAGATTGCTGGTAGTTCCTGCGTGAAAGTAATCTCACCTTTCTGTAAACATGTATTTGATAAGTCGACGATATTCCAAAGTGGAATTCATTCAGAATCTTTGATTAGTATACCACGAAAGTAACAAGTGAATCCTGCAAGATATTTCTCTGTCATTCTAGGAAGTAACAGGACAATCCCATTGTCACCAGACATGTTGTCGCGACCCTGTCATAGTCGTTGCAGGACGATTATGTTGAAACAGGTAATTTCTTTCTTGAGTGGCCTAACAGTTTAAGAGTGCATCTTGTGCGTCAACGATGCAGAAGCTGAATTACTTTCCCTACTACGACACGAGGAGTATTCTAGTATTTATGGTGAGGGAAAAGAATGGAAAGTTGCACAGACCACCACAATACATACAAAATAAAATATACGTAATCCACTGAGTTACATATCCATTTCACTGACATAGACATGAAGCACGATGTGTGAACAAATACTTTGTTCCAACGTTCTGACATACCCCCAAATATGTTACTTATTAAGATCAAACAAGCTTGGATTTGGAAAGCATCACTCATGTGAGACAGAGCTGGCACTTTACTCTCACGACAAACTGTGTACAGGGGCTCGCAAACTGAGTCTGTATTTATAGTTCCAAAGAGGCTTCTGATATCAGTCCTCATAAGCGGCTTCCAACCACTTTCCTTTCCTACAGACTATCCTCTCAGTTGTGCGACTGGATTCATGATTTCCTGCCTGAAAGGTCACAGTTCGCAATAACTGACGGGAATTCACCTAGTGGAACGGAAGTGATGAGCGTGATTCCGCAAGGAAAGTTGCACATACCACCACAATACATACAAAATAAAATATACGTAATCCACTGAGTTACATATCCATTTCACTGACATAGACATGAAGCACGATGTGTGAACAAATACTTTGTTCCAACGTTCTGACATACCCCGAAATATGTTACTTATTAAGATCAAACAAGCATGGATTTGGAAAGCATCACTCATGTGAGGCAGAGCTGGCACTTTACTCTCACGACAAACTGCGTACAGGGGCTCACAAACTGAGTCTGTATTTATAGCTCCAAAAAGTCTTCTGATATCAGTCCTCATAAGCGGCTTCCAACCACTTTCCTTTCCTACAGACTATCCTCTCAGTTGTGCGACTGGATTCATGATTTCCTGCCTGAAAGGTCACAGTTCGCAATAACTGACGGGAATTCACCTAGTGGAACGGAAGTGATGAGCGTGATTCCGCAAGGAAAGTTGCACAGACCACCACAGTACATACAAAATAAAATATACGTAATCCACTGAGTTACATATCCATTTCACTGACATAGACATGAAGCACGATGTGTGAACAAATACTTTGTTCCAACGTTCTGACATACCCCGAAATATGTTACTTATTAAGATCAAACAAGCATGGATTTGGAAAGCATCACTCATGTGAGACAGAGCTGGCACTTTACTCTCACGACAAACTGCGTACAGGGGCTCACAAACTGAGTCTGTATTTATAGTTCCAAAGAGGCTTCTGATATCAGTTCTCATAAGCGGCTTCCAACCACTTTCCTTTCCTACAGACTATCCTCTCAGCTGTGCGACTGGATTCATGATTTTCTGCCTGAAAGGTCACAGTTCGCAATAACTGACGGGAATCCACCTAGTGGAGCGGAAGTGATGAGCGTGATTCCGCAAGGAAAGTGATGTTGGCCTTCTGCTATTTTTAATACATATAACTACTTAGCAGACAATCTTAACATTTCTCTCCGATTTGTGGCAGGTATTGGTGCCATCTGGAAAACTCCTCAGACGACCTAAGCGAATTGCAAAATGAAGGCGATACGTATCTTCAAAGTGTAAAACGTGACAATTGCCCCTAAGTAATAAAATTTGCGAGGTTCTCCACTCAATTACTAACAAGGATTCGTTAAGTTTTGAGAAGTCGATACGTAAAACAATTTTGGGGGTTACAGATCTAACGAAAGCCCTAGATGTAAAGAACTTAACTGGGAAACATCACATATTGTAGTGAAGGTGAAACAAATGTCTGGTTATTGACCCAACTCTTAGAAAACCGAAGAACTTTACCAAGGAGTAAGCCAGCACTACGGTTTTTCGATCTCTTCTGGAGTATTGCTGAGCACTGTGCGATCTTTACCTGACAGAATAGATGGATGACATCGAAAACATTGAAAGGAGGCAGCTGATTTTGTAATATAGCGAATTCGGTGAAAGAGTGACGTGGATTTTTTTTCCCCCTTGAGGTTGGATGGAGAAGGAAGAGGGGGCAGAGGGACGAGTTGTGGACGCAGTATTATAAAACAAACGCTTTTTCACTTTCACACGTTCCTTCCACGACATTTTTACCAACACCTTTCTCCTCCAAAGGCACACAGTTTTTGTTGCTACTGCCTTACAAAGGATGACATTAGAACTGGAATAACGTAAGAGAAATTATAACTAGCACATAAAGATTTTGGTATTCGGTTTTCTCAAGCTTCGTACGGAGTGGAGTTGTGGTGAAATTGAAGTGATTATGTGAACCCATTACAAAACACTTTACTGTTAATTGCAGAGTAAACATGCTTTCGATGTAAATGAAGTGCCTTGGTGGAACATAATTTCAAATAGTCCAAAAGGCTCAAAGCACTATGAGACTTTACATCTGATGTCATCAGTCCCCTAGACTTAGAACTACTTAAACCTAATTAACCTAAGGACATCACACACAGCCATGCCCGAGGCAGAATTCCAACCTACGACCGTAGCAGCAGCGCGGTTCCTGACTAAAGCGCCTAGAACTGCTCGGCCACAGCGGCTGGCGAACAAAATTTCCTTCATGCAGAACTTATTACTTAACACACTGGATGGAGCTACTGCCTATGACGACTCAGATTGTTTACACAAACAATGCATGCAAACTAAAGACTTACGTCCACCCTATCCAGCAGCCCAGCATAAACTGAGTCCTTTTTTCGCCAGTTCCAAGGGAGAGGTGTTGGGTGGATGACTTAGGTTAGTGGAGGTAGCCCAAGTGACCTTTCTCCTGCCATTTTCTTCCCACCATCTTTTCACACCATTCCGACATAAACTTTTCCGCATGTGCATGGTATACTGTATATTCCCGACATTGCGAGTGGGTCTCTTTTCTCCTTCGCCGATCTAAGACACTCTTTGATCTTCCTTGTCGGTTTGAAAATCGTCTTTACGCCATGTTTGCGGAATATACGGCCGATTCTGTCCGTCACTCTGGGAATGTAGGGCAGAAAGGCCGTACCCGACATTTCTTTTTCTGGTTCCTAACTTCGCCGAGTGTTTGGCTCTGTTACACTTCTAATATAATTTGTGGAGTACCCATTACTCCTCAGGACTGTTTCCAGGTGTTGCATTTCTTGGTTGAGGTGTTGCGGCTCACATATTCGTCCTGCTCTCGTTTCGAGCGTACTAATCATGCCTCATTTCTGGCTCGGGTGGTGGTTTGACAGTTTGTGCAGGTATCGGTCCGTGTGTGTCGGTTTTCGATACACACTGTGTCCCAGGTTTTCGCCGTCCCTTGTGACCAACACAACTAGAAATGGCAGTTTCTTGTCCTTTTCTACTTCCATGGTAAATGTTATGTTGGCATGGAGGCTGTTCAAGTGTCTTAGGAAGTCACCGAGCTGCTCTTCACCATGGCTCCACACCACGAAAGTATCATCGACGTACCTGTATCACACCTTAGGTTTGCAAGTCGCCGAGTCCAGTGCCTGTGCTTCGAATTGTTCCATGAAGAAGTTGGCCACCACTGGACTGAGAGGACTACCCATTGCGACGCCTTCCAGCTGTCCGTAGAAATCGCCATTCCACGTGAAATAGCTCGTGGTGAGACATGCATGAAAGAGCTTTCTGATGTCTTGCGGGAAAATGGAACCGATGTGCTCCAGAACGTCACCGAGTGGCACTTTAGTAAATAACGAAACAACATCAAAGCTGACCAGGATGTCGTTTGGTGCAAGTTTCAGTTTCTTAAGCTTCTCAATGAAATGTCCTGAGTCCTTAATGTATGTGTCGGTCTTCCCCACGTGTGGCTGGAGCAGAGAGGCCAAGTGTTTTGCCAGTTTATATGACGGTGATCCAGGAGCGCTAACGATCGGTCTCAGTGGAACGTTGTTCTTATGGATCTTGGGTAATCCATACAGCCGAGGTGGTAGGGCTTCTGTGTTGCGCAGGTTTCTCTGTATGTCCGCCGGCAGAGAAGACGCCTTGATTAATCGATTCGTATTCCGTGTGATACGCTGCGTCGGATCTGCGCTTAGTTTTCGGTACGTCGTCGGATCAAATAGGTCTCGGATCTTTTGCTCATAATCTTCGGTCTTCATTACGACGGTCGCATTCCCCTTATCGGCAGGCAGTACCAATATACTCTTGTCGGCGTTGAGATTCTTAATGGCTTGTACCTGTTCTCTCTTCAGGTTGCAAGCTGGTGGTTTTGCTCGGCGCAGTATCCTGGCTGTTTCAGTGCGTATTTCCTCTGCCCTTTCACAGGGAAGGATCCGAATGGCTGCTATGGAGGACATCATTGTCAACACACACTGTGTCCAGCTGTTGGAGAGGAAGGAGTGTACTTTATTAATTTTCAGTTGACAGTTGGAACCATTTATTTAGGGATGGGATTCACATAGTTTATTTATTATGCTGATACAAAATACTCGCCCTGACGCGCTTGGGCTCACAATAAATAGCCTGCAGACATGCAAACTACTCGTAAATAACGTAAATATGCAGTACAGTGATGTACAGACTGGCAAACAACTAGTAACTGTCAAAATAATGAACATAAAACTCTTTGCAAACACCCTCACTAATTGTAAACTGACGAAATAATGCATCGTACAGCCTACAGACATGTTCACAAAGTAATTCAGTACACTGAGCTACAGACGCTTTCACTATGTGTAAAATTAGCAAAACGATGCATGAATAATGCTCTGCAAACACGCTCACGACACTTAAACAGCCGAAATAATACAGTGCACAAGTACTCACTGCATGCAAAACCGCTTTCGACAGGGATGTTCAAATGGCTCTGAGCATTATGGGACTTAACTACTAAGGTCATCAGTGCCCTAGAACTTAGAACTACTTAAACCTAACTAACCTAAGGACATCACAGACATCCATGCCCGAGGCAGGATTCGAACCTGCGACCGTAGTGATCGCGCAGCTCCAGACTGTAGCGCCTCGAACCGCTCGGCCATTCCGGCCGGCTCGACAACGATGTATCAACGAACTGTTCCCTACAGGGGTCCAAGGCGGAATGATGACCTGATTTGTGCACGCCATTCCAGCCTGACCCACAAGCAAGATGCCTCTGGGCGCAGCATTATACTGACATCTCATGTCTCTGTAAATTACAGCCAAGTCACCCTCTGGACGTGGTATAGGAATCTTTTACAAAGCTTTCAGAAACTGTTTACAAAAATATCCCAGAATAACACAGGATGCATTCCTCCTAGCCAGCCTAATAAGGCAGCCCGTCCGTTACACATTAGTCGTTCCCAGGAAACAGAAAGTGCCGCAGAAATAGTGAAACGTCCCCTTAGAAAAATTAATGATTTACTGTGCTAGTAAACTCCTTACATTATTTGATATTCAAACAGTTCAGCAGAACTGAACGTACTCAGACATTTCGCTCTTTACCTATTCTGATCAACACTAAACTGACAGCCAATATTTTTAGCGCAACGCAATCTGACTTTCACAAATCCCTACAAGAGAATAGCCCTGACTAACAATAACATATAACTTTCATGAATCACTTACCTCACAAAAATCTTCGTTACTCGAACTACTGCAACACAGCGAGCGTCACTACTGCCAACTAAATAAAACATTCAAACTACTGAAGGCACTAACTACTGATAGGCACAGTTAGCAAATGAAAGATTTTGATAGAGAACAAACAATGTATTTACCTTAATAGTGTTCAAAAGTCATAATCATGACATCCAGTCTTACAAATTTACTGTCTCTGATGGACACACGTCCAAATCATCCGCTCTCAAAACTCCGCCATCTCTCTCCTCACATCCACCACTGCTGGGGCTCACCTCCAACTGCGCAACGCTAAGCGCTGTTAACAGCCAACTGCCAAATACTACAATAGCATACACTCCAACAATGCAAACTAACCACAGCCTTCACACAGCACCGTCAGTGATTTTCATATAGAGCGCTACATGGCGTTACCAACATAAAAACCTAAACAGCCTACTTACATAGCCCCCATGCTCCCCACAAAATATCTTACAATTTGTTCTGGGCAGTGGCCAATAATGATTTGATAAAATTTTTCATAATTACAATAACAAAGAGATCAAATGCACACACTTATTGATACAATGTTGGTCAAAAGCTAAAATTTTCTCAAGTACATAAAGACAGTCCTGATCATTCATCACAGTATTAATTACAATTTTATGCACAAAGTCTGAGCAGTAAAAGAAAAAATGCACACGGAAGTAGTGGATTTCCATGCAGTCTTGAAGAAGTAGTATTGTCCTTCCAACGGGAAGACAGTGCTGGCTCTTGACATGCAGACAGGTAATGGGCCACAACAGAGCAAACCCACAGCAGAGTCAGTCGAAGTTTTGAAGAATATTGGTAGGTAGGTCATCACAGAGCAGACCCACTGTGGTCCTGGCAGAGATTATGGTATTGGTGGGCCATCAAAGGTGCAGACCCACTGCAGTCCTTGTAGAAATAATGGTATTGGTGGATCATCAAAGGTGCAGACCCACTGCAGTCCTTGTAGAGACGGCCTGCAGCCATCTGCTGCGACTGTGCAGGTGCACAATCACCATTGAAGAGTCTTGCAGACAATATAGCAAGTCCATAAACCACCACTTGTGTACTCACAAAGTTTTTGGAGTTGTCCTTAGAACCAGCAATGCTGTTAACCAGTCCCTTGCTGAATTATCAACACACGTGCAAACACTAGCAGTTCCAACTTCTCTCATATGGAAGAAACAAATTTTGAAGTAAGTTCAACAGCGACTAGAACATACGAAAATCCATTAGATTTTCTGACGAGGGGTCCCAAGAAATCCACAGCAGCAACTTCTTTTAATTTAGAAGGAATGATAGGAAACAAGGGAGCACGATGTGAGACAATAGATGGTTTAGCCTTTTGACAAAGTTTACAAATAGACAAGACTCTTCGAATTCTCTTTTCCATATTGTTAAAATAACAAGTCGTCCGAAGGATATGATAACATTTTCGTGGACCAAAATGTGCGTAGCTGAAATGACTGTACCAAATGAGCTTATTGACAAAATCGTCTGGAATGCAAAGTACCCATAGCTTGTCATCAACAGTGCAGCGTTTGAAGAGTATGTTGTTTCTAACCAAATAATAATGCCGAATCTGAGTGTGTGTCTTTTCATGCCATTTACTTTTGATGTCTTTCCAAATCGGATCTTTATCTTGTTCATGAGCAATGTCCTTTAAAGATGTGGAGATGAAGTTTTCAAAGGCGACTTTCTGAATGTAAAGAATACTGAAATTTTTCTCGAGGTTGCCTTCTGTGTTACTTTTCTCAAGCCCAACCGGTGCGCGTGACAGTGCGTCCGCAACAATGTTCTCCTTGCCGGGAATATAGACTATTGTGAAGTGGAATTCTTGCAGAAACAATGCCCAGCGTTTTAACCTGTCATGATTTAATTTTGAAGAGATAAGAAATTGTAATGCACGATGATCACTGTATACTTTTACGTGCTTACCAGAAAGAAAGAAACGGAATTTGTTAAATGCCCAAACGATAGCTAAAGCTTCTAATTCAGTAACGGAATAATTTTTTTCAGATTTTGTTAGCACTCGGCTAGCAAAAGCAATGGTTTTATGAACAGTAGAGTCATTTTCTATGGCTTCTTGAAATAAATGGGCACCAAGACCGTCTTTAGAAGTATCCGTGCTAAGGCAGAAATCTTGTGACAGATCTGGATGAGCTAGTATTGGCGCGTTAAGTAGCGATTCTTTCCAAGAATTGAATTCCAACTGTGCTTGTTCGTCCCAGTTCCAAATAGTATTTTTTCCAGTGAGAGAACAAAGTTTTGGTGTAACTAGAATTTGCATATTCAGAAAACGACGGTAAAAATTTACGAGACCTAGAAAACTGCGGACTTGTCTTTTTGTGGATGGAACTGGAATGGCTCTGATTGCTTTTAACTTTTCAGGAAGAAATAATATGTCCCAAAAGCCTTACCTTTGACCTACCGAATTCAGACTTTTCCAAGTTAACTGTAATTCCAGATTCTTCAAAAATACGTAACAAACTGTTGAGGATGCGATTATGTTGTTCCCATGAGGCTTCTGCTATTAGAATGTCATCCACATATAAGATGATGTGACGTTTTAAGAAATCAGATAATATGGATTTTAGCCCGCGAATGAATGCTGCCGAAGAAATGTTCAAACCAAAAGGAAGTTTCGGAAACTGATAACAAACGCCGAAACAAAGAAAAGCTGTGTATTTTCTACATTTTGGATGAAGTTCGATCTGATAAAAGCTGGATCTGAGATCATTAGAAGGCAACACTTTTACACCATTAAAATTTTGAAGAAGTTCTTCCAACGTTTGCGACCTGTCTGTTACGAGAATGATGATAGTATTCATTTGTCTCGAATCTAAGACAAGCGTGATCGACCCATTTTTCTTCTCAACATGTAATGGATTGTTGTATGAGCTAATTGCAGGCTCAATAATGCCCTCGTCAACCATAGATTGTATTTCTGATCTAACACGGTCCCTATCATGTGCCGGAATTACGTATGGTCTAACACAAAATTTAGTATGCTTACGGACACGAAATTGGTATTGAAATCCCTTTATTGTTCCTGTTTTGTGAGTAAAAACTGTGGAATGTGCTTGTAAAATCTCAAAAAGGTCCTACCTATCAGTGTCATTACAGTTCTCAGTTGTTTGAATTTTATTCTGAATTAACTCATTAGTATCATCATCATTCCCGTCAGTACTTGCAGAGTGATTGTTAATGTCTACTTCCGTCGAAAATTCCGAACTGTTGTCTAAGAGAAGGTAAAGCCGATTAATTTCCTCGTCATGGTTTGAGAGCCTATCTTCAAATTTCGAAGCTATTGACTTACCTTCTTTCTCTAAACTCATTTCAGCATTGTGAAAGTTTAAGGTTGCTTTGTGCTTATTCAAAAAGTCTACTCCCAATATAATTTCCGTCGACAATAATGGAACAATAAGAAAGTTCATAGAGAAACTATGGCTTTGACAAAAGAATTCTAAGTTGGTTTGTTGGCGTACATCTACACTTCTTCCAACCACTGCACCTTGTAATTTAGTCTTACTTAACGGAAGTGTGGGGCAATCGTTCGATTTGTTGCATTTGCTAAAGGCTGCTTCACTAATTACTGAAATGGGACTGCCAGAGTCAAGTACTGCCGTAAATTTTACGTCATATACTGTAATGTGAATTACAGGATATGCAATGTTGTTATGTTTTACGTCGTGGTCCTGGAGTAAGATGTCCCTAATGTCTTTCATTTTTACATAATTACTAGCCGCGGCAGCTACGTCATCAGCTTCATAAGTACGTTTTGTGGCTGCCAGCGGTTTGAGTTATTGCCTATTGTCTCTTTGTTGGCGCCCGTCGTTATTGGCATTTGGAGATCTAACTTTACAAATTCACCTTGTCGAGAGGGCCCTGCCCTGTTTGAATCCCGCCAGTTCTGATGAATGTCAGGTCTGTCGTTTTGTCGGTAGTTTACATGGTTTATTTTTTGTTGGTCATGTGGTGGAGAATTTCTCCCGGAATTGAAACTCCGCAGTGGACCGTTGCGTCTGATGTTATTCTGTCTCCCTTGATAATAATTATTTTGGTTACCATATTGTCTGTTTCTCTGATTGTCTCTGTGATAGTCATTACTGCGGAGAGGTGATCTTTCCCTGTAATTATTACTACTCTACCAACGATTGTCATACGGGTGGTGTCTGTTTTGGTCACGATTTACGTTGTAAGAATAGCCTTGTCGTGTCCAGTTATTATTTCTTTCATCGCGGAATTGTGACCGATGTGACGTGTAATTGTTCTGTTCCTGTTTTCACGTCCCACGATTGTCAGTGTCGATTTCCAATTCTTGTAAGAGTCCCTGAAAAGCTTCAATGTCGTCTTTGCAACGTCCTGCCCAAATAATATGTCGTAAATGTTCAGGCAATTTGAATAAGCAAATGCGGATGAGTTCTGAGGGGCTGTATGGGTTTGACAGGTACTGATTCTTGTGCAACATGTCTTCAAAATATTTCATAAGTCTGAAAAATTCAGATTGTTCGAAATGTTTCATCATTATGATGCTACGTTTTAGTCGGTCTTCTGTAGCTTGAGGCCAATATGCTGAGAGGAAGGCATGATAAAATTCTCCTTCACTGTGACAATCGTGAATGACCGATCGCATTCTTACAGCTGGTTCATTCTCTAAATAGCCACACATAAATTCTAATCTGTGCTCTAAGGACCAGTTGGGAGGACAACAATGAGAGAATTGATGAAGCCATGCTTGTGGATGAATGTCGTTGCCAGAATTCTTAAATGTTTTGAATTTACGTGTAGTAATGAACTGCTTATAGTCAAAATCATCGTGTCGGCGAGTCGCATATCGGTCATTGTTACTTCGTTTCGGCGGTTCCATCTCAAAATTCGGCGTACCTTGCCAATTTCTTTCATAATATCCGAAGTACCCTGTGTTATTATTTTGTCGCTGTTCCGTATTTCTATGCCCCTCTTCCCGTGTTGGAGCGCGAGTCTCCTCTGAAATATGTAATTCTTGTATTATTTGTGCCAACTGATCTTGAACTTACCGGATTTCCCTTTGGTGTTGCGTATTAATTTGCTTCTGATTTTGTTTGAATTTCTTAATTTGTTCATACTCTTCTGTGTCATTAAAGACTACCGGCCTTGTGTCATTCAGATTATCATCCACCTTTGTAGATAAGTTAGTGAACTGATCCGAAAGTTCGGTTACTTTCTCTGATAATGAACTAATTTCCTCCATGTGTCTTTCTGAACCAATTTTCAGAGTATCTACTGCGTCCTTTAAGTTTTCCTGAGTTTTTGCAAGTAGCGTAACCGAATCGGTAGATGCAACTGAGTCAATTTTAGCCCGAAAGGTCTCATGATTTCCATGACCAATAGTTTGCAGTTCTTTTATGGCTGCTTCGTGATTCTGTAATGCATTTTCATGCCGCGAAAAAATAGGTTGAAAATGCTCACTAATTTGTGTTTTTACGTCATTGCAGGCTTTTTGACATTTCGATTCAATGTTATGTAACTCAGTAGTCAAATCTTCACGTGTTTGTCCAAGCGTGGTGTCTAACTTTGGAAGATTTTGTTCCATTGTGTCCAACTTCCGAAGATTTTGTTCCATTGTGTCTAACTTTTGAAGCTTTTGCCCCATTTGTTTCTGATTTTGTTCATGCGTTGTGTCTAACTTTTGTAGCCTTTGTACCATTTGTTGCATTAACTGTAATAAGAATGCACTGGTGTCCGAAACATGTTCCTCAGTGCTATTCGGCAGTGCATTTGAACCAGCAATATTCGAATTTTGAAAAGCAGAAAATGTGTCTTGACTTATTTGAGAAATGGGTGAGGACGCGAAACCTGAATCTACAGTATTTGCAAGATTGTGTCCTGTCATTTCGGATTCCTGAGGCGAGCTGTTGCCGACAGATCGATCAATAGTGCTTCCCTGTTCACTAATTGTTTCACTATCTACGCCATTATTTGTCGCCCGCTCCATTTCCCTATGCACAATTACCAAATTACTACTTTGAATGTCTGTTAATTTATTACACAGTGGCGCTGATAAAGTACGCTCGTCGTCACTATTACTTCTCAGTTTACTTTGGAGCTTAGTGTTGCGTTTTTCACACGCCATTATTGTCACAATATTTCACACGATAACACAGAAAAGCACAATTTGAAGAGCAAAATAAGAAAACACATTAACATAGCACTGAAAATAATATCTAGTTAATTGCAAGCGCAGGTGCGAAATACTTGGTGCAAATCTACATGCATGCCACAACTGTTTTACTGTACAACAATGAAAAACTACAACTACAAAGGAAATTCTCTCTAGAATTACACGCTAGCAATAAACAATAGCTACACTAATTACACAAACTTGAGAGGGGGCAGAAGCCCCCTCTCATATTTCTATCTTACTCTGAGTAATTCGATTTTCCTCTCTAATTGCATGCGGTGAAAAGTTGCTATTCCTTCACACGCGGACTTCCCACGCAGCATCTCTCGTCACCCGGGTGGTCCGGTGACAGGCGCGCTCCGCTGATCTTGAAAGGGCTAAGCCGACGGGTGTGAGGGAGTCGAGTGAATGCTTTCCAGTCGCCGACATTGTCATAATAGCGGCGGAGACACGCCCGCAGGGGCCTGAAGGAGTGGCTGGGCTAGAGATTCCGTTACTTCGCAGAAACTTAGCGAAAACACTTTCTGGCGGGCTACCAGCGAGGCGTGGGAATGACTTGTGTTCCCAGGCAGTCTGGGTGGGCAAATTCCCGCGTTTTCTCCAAAATCGTAACTGTGATTGGCTTGCTCAAGGCATAGCTCCGTGACGTAGCAAAATCAGCCCAGAAATTGGCGCCAAGAACCTCCATTGGTGGAATGGTAGTGCTTCGGCAATAGAGTGGAATTCTGCGCCGGTTTTCGAGTTGCTGATTGGAATGTTTAACCACGGCCACTGTCGTGGGGGCGGGAATGTTCTGTGTTCGGCTTGTACGGGTGTTCTTGAGAGAGTCGGCTCTCGCCTTTCGGTCCGGGTAGGTTACTAGACTGAGCTCTCGCTGCTCTGGACAGCCTGCCTCCAGTTGGCTGTCTAATATACTTTTATTTTGATTGTAACTGTTTGACGAAGTTGCTGAGTTTCGACTTCAATGTAACTTCCCGAGTACAGTCGGCAATTGAGCGTTCTGCGTACAAGCGGCCTATGTTGTCTGTCTTGATCAGTTTTGGCTACAGTTGACTGTATCGGAGTTACTGTGTGACTTCGCTTGTTAAAATCAATCACTGTACTGTCAGTGATTGTGTAACGAGCCTTCTCATCTCCCTCAGAGGCGCATTTGTATTGATAGGAAGTCTTTAGTCTGGAACAACCAGACCAGGATAATTTGTTTCGGGCTATACTAGCGACATTATCATCACCACGATGGGACGTCGAAGCAACCAGCCATCGCTTCCGGTACGCCAGATCGTGTCCCTGCAGTTAAGAAGACAGCTTGGTAATGTATGCCCGCAGCATCGGCAGATTAGTGAATTTGTTCTGTGATAATCAGAGCTCAGCAGAGCGCGCCTGTTCCCGTCTTTTCTTACGTGGTTCTGTCTTGGATGTTCATTGTCTGAGTTCTCACTACTGTAGCAGCAATTAATGTTGGGTTGGCTGTGTGTTTCTCTTAAGATTTGAGTTGAAAGGAATTGGCTCCACATACCACTTCGTCATAAATGTCACAATCTAGTTTAGGGACAGCTTCACCCTCACAGCATTTATTTGTGCCAATTTGATGTATGTAAATGTTTCATGTGTTTTGTTTATTATTTTGAGTCATAAAAAATCATATTGTTATTTGAGACAGAACTTTCATTCTGTTAATCAGTAGAGCAACCCTATAATTTCTCACTACGTTAATGAAACTTTCCTTTATTTAACTTATTTATCAAATTAAATTATTGCAGGTGCCAAACTCTTTTCTACTCCTCTTGCAGGGTCGATTACAGTCAGTTCGCATTTCTTTTTAACCCATGTGTAACAGCAAAAGTCGGAGATAGAATGGGGGGGGGGGGGCGCTTAGAGCATCATTTACATATGTAGATTCTAGAAGAATTTAGCGTTAAATTCACTGCTAGCCCTGGCACCTCGCAAACTACAAGAAAAAATCTGAAGATTCCAGTGAGGTATCCTCGGCTAAAGGTCGACATATGAAACGTCCCCTTAGAAAAATTAATGATTTACTGTGCTGGTAAACCCCTTACATTATTTGATTTTCAAACAGCTGAGCAGAACTGAACATACTCAGACATTTCGCTTTTTACCTAGTCTGATGAACACTAAACTGACAGCCAATATTTTTAGTGCAACGCAATCTGACTTTCAAAAATCCCTACAGAAGAATCGCCCTGACTAACAATAACCTATACCTTTCATGAATCACTTACCTCACAAAAATCTTCGTTACTCGAACTACTGCAATACAGCGAGCGTCACTACTGCCAACTAAATAAAAGATTCAAACTACTGAAGGCACTAACTACTGATAGGCATAGTTAGCAAATGAAAGATTTTGATAGAGAACAAACAATGTATTTACCTTAATAGTGTTCAAAAGTCATAATCATGACATCCAGTCTTACAAATTTACTGTCTCTGATGGACACACGTCCAAATCATCCGCTCTCAAAACTCCGCCATCTCTCTCCTCACATCCACCACTGCTGGCGGCTCACCTCCAACTGCGCAACGCTACGCGCTGTTAACAGCCAACTGCCAAACACTACAATAGCATACACTCCAACAATGCAAACTAACCACAGCCTTCACACAGCACCGTCAGTGATTTTCATATAGAGCGCTACATGGCGTTACCAACATGAAAACCTAAACAGCCTAATTACAATAGTTAGCAGTCGCTTTTGTTGTAGGAGCTTGCGTGACGTCTCAGCTTATCTGCATGGTAATTCTTGTCTGAACAGGACATGTTTACCAAAATATCCCAGACTAACACCGAACGTGTTCTCCCTGATGGTCATAACGAGAAACCTCGTCCATCACGTGTCACCCTTCCCAGAAGTAGTATTGTACTGCTTTCAACATACACCGCAGAAATGGTAAATGTTCGCCTATATTCTCACAACTAAAAGCCTGCATCATTTCTTTGAATGCTTGCAAAAAGCCGATCTACATCTACATCTACACGATTACTTTGCAATTCACATTCAAGTGCTTGGCAGAGGGTTCATCGAACCACAATCATACTATCTCTCTACCATTCCACTCCCGAACAGCGCGCAAGAAAAACGAACACCTAAACCTTTCTGTTCGAGCTCTGATTTCTCTTATTTTAATTTGATGATCATTCCTACCTATGTAGGTTGGGCTCAACAAAATATTTTCGCATTCAGAAGAGAAAGTTGGTGACTGAAATTTCGTAAATAGATCTCGCCGCGACGAAAAACGTCTTTGGTCTAATGACTTCCATCCCAATTCGCGTATCATATCTGCCACACTCTCTCCCCTATTACGTGATAATACAAAACGAGCTGCCCTTTTTTGCACCCTTTCGATGTCCTCCGGCAATCCCACCTGGTAAGGATCCCACACCGCGCAGCAATATTCTAACAAAGGACGAACGAGTGTAGTGTAAGCTGTCTCTTTAGTGGACTTGTTGCATCTTCTAAGTGTCCTGCCAATGAAACGCAACCTTTCGCTCGCCTCCCCACAATATTATATATGTGGTCTTTCCAACTGAAGTTGTTCGTAATTTTAACACCCAGGTACTTAGTTGAATTGACAGCCTTGAGAATTGTACTATTTATCGAGTAATCGAATTCCAACGGATTTCTTTTCGAACTCATGTGGATGACCTCACACTTTTCGTTATTTAGCGTCAACTGCCACCTGCCACCACCATACAGCAATCTTTTCTAAACCGCTTTGCAACTGATACTGGTCTTCGGATGACCTTACTAGACGGTAAATTACAGCATCATCTGCGAACAACCTAAGGGAACTGCTCAGATTGTCACCCAGGTCATTTATACAGATCAGGAACAGCAGAGGTCCCAGGACGCTTCCCTGGGGAACACCTGATATCACTTCAGTTTTACTTGATGATTTGTCGTCTATTATAATCTCAATATAATTCTTGTTGTCTGCAAAGAGAGCACTGTCTAAGCACAGACAGGAAAATCAGAACACTTTTGCAAACAGAATTCGAAGCACTGTCCTACAGAAGGGGAAAATAGCCGGAATTTTCGGTGTCCTACAACTGCTCGTCTGGACATGTCCTAATGTAACAATGGCAAATGAGGGACAGCATTCCGCCAGAGATGGAAAGTTTGTTTCAACTTGTCTTCGAACGCTTGAACAAAGAAGACATCACACTCTCACAACTTTCCTTAGATACCTTGCCCCCATCTTGTTCAAACCAGTCTGTAGGGTCTCGTATATTCCAGCAGAAAGGATGTCTTGTGAATGAATGAAGCATTCAGATTGGCTCTTACTGAATTTACCAGTCAAACTGCTGCTACAGCCAGTATGGGAACACTGTCCGCCATTTTTCTCAGCAGACGAGACTTTCAGTTACAAAACTATTTTGAACAGATCGCCATATTGCACTGACAGTTAAACCCTGCAAAATCGGTCTACAAATCATCAAATACGGGAAGACTCTTCCTCAATTACACTGCTCTGCTATTGTTGAGCAAAGCTTGAATTTTTTGGTGTGAAACTCGCGAAACTACTGCTGCTGGTGTGGGAGCACTGTCCGCCATTTTCTGCAGATGAGACATTCAACGGCAAAACTATTTTGCACAGAGCGGCATATCGCACTGGGAGTTAAACCTTTTAAAGTGGTCTACAGATCATGAAATATGAAAAGACACTACACTGCTGTGCTACTGTCGAGGAAAGCTTGAATATTTCAGTGTGAAGCCGATCTGGCTATGGCTCAAATGGTTATGAGCACTATGGGACTTAACTGCTGAGGTCATCAGTCCCCTAGAACTTACAACTACTCAAACCTAACTAACCTAAGGACAACACACACATCCATGCCCGAGGCAGGATTCGAACCTGCGACCGTAGCGGTTGCGCGGTTCCAGACTGTAGCGCCTAGAACCACTGAGCCACTCCGCCGGCTGAAGCCGATCTCCATCCCGGCTATATCACCGTATACTATGTCGCTCTAGTAAACACACAATTCATATTCTGCACCATACAAAATTATACTTCTGCATCGTGCATATCTGCAGGAAGCTGACACATGTACATACATGAGACACATGTACATATACCACAAAGACAGATACCAAAAGCACATGCACCAAATATACTCCCCACAGTGATAGATATTTCCCGCGAGGTTGGGCGGTCATAAACCACTGCTGACGGTCACAAGTCATCTGCCCCCCTTCATGCACACTGGCCCGACACGTCACCAGGGCACCCACAGCAGATCGAGGTCACTCTCCAAACTGTTGTACAAAGGTTGGGTCGGTTCATCCCGCCACAAAGGCTTTACTGTTTCTAACCCGGATCTGCTTGCTTGCTTGGTTTCTACACCCATCTCCAGACTCTGGAATCACAAGAGCATATGTATTTTCATATGGTTTACCAGAATAACACAACATTTACGTGATACTTCTCGATAACAAGCAAATAACAATATCGCTTGCATAGCAGTATCGCCTCCATAGTATAATTTGGCAGAAATAGACTAGAAACTCGAGACTTTAGCGAGGTGCAGGGAGGTCGAACATGCTGTAAACCACAGAGAACAAGAAGTATATATTGTCTGTGAAAACCTTTACGTTAGGCCGGCCGGAGTGGCCGAGCGGTTCTAGGCGCTACAGTCTGGAACTGTGCGACCGCTACGGTCGCAGGTTCGAATCCTGTCTCGGGCATATGGATGTGTGTGATGTCCTTAGGTTAGTTAGGTTTAAGTAGTTCTAAGTTCTAGGGGACTTATGACCTCAGCAGTTGAGTCCCATAGTGATCAGAGCCATTTGAACCATTTGAACCTTTACGTTAATACTAAAAAAAAAAAAAAAAAAGAGGAAACTGATAATTCCACTCGCTAATACCGATGTCGGTGACATAACATATTATAATTTACAAAGTCAATTAAGGTGTCTCTCATGTCTAGACAACCAGCAAACATGTGTTCCACCCGTCTTTCATCTGCTAGATGCGCACAACCCACAACACAGTGGATGTTCTCTCAACCAAATAAACACAGAAAATGTGCAGAAGCAGTCAACAAGACAATTTACATGTGAGGGAATAATGGTCCAGTGGAAACACACGTCCATATTGAATCTTCTCAAATTTCCACAGAGAACACACGCGATCACGAAGGCTGTGCAACACATACTGAGTATGAGTTCGCTATTCAGCTGTCTAGAGGGCGACACTGTTAGGTCAGCTATATTCCTGTATCCCAACCGGCCTTTTCATTTGGACGGCTCCTGCCATAAGCCAGAAACGTGAATCGTTTCCGCTGCAGGCCACCGCTGCCGCGCGCCACGCACCACCAGACCGAATCTTCCTAGGAAACTGGCCACATATACAGGGTTATTACAAATGATTGAAGCGATTCCACAGCTCTACAATAACCTTATAATTTGAGATATTTTCACAATGCTTTGCACACACATACAAAAACATAAAAAGTTTTTTTAGGCATTCACAAATGATCGATATGCGCCCCTTTAGTGATTCGGCAGACATCAAGCCGATAATCAAGTTCCTCCCACACTCGGCGCAGCATGTCCCCATCAATGAGTTCGAAAGCATCGTTGATGCGAGCTCGCAGTTCTGGCACGTTTCTTGGTAGAGGAGGTTTAAACACTGAATCTTTCACATAACCCCACAGAAAGAAATCGCATGGGGTTAAGTCGGGAGAGCCTGGAGGCCATGACATGAATTGCTGATCATGATCTCCACCACGACCGATCCATCGGTTTTCCAATCTCCTGTTTAAGAAATGCCGAACATCATGATGGAAGTGCGGTGGAGCACCATCCTGTTGAAAGATGAAGTCAGCGCTGTCGGTCTCCAGTTGTGGCATGAGCCAATTTCCCAGCATGTCCAGATACACGTGTCCTGTAACGTTTTTTTTCGCAGAAGAAAAAGGGACCGTAAACTTTAAACCGTAAGATTGCACAAAACACGTTAACTTTTGGTGAATTGCGAATTTACTGCACGAATGCGTGAGGATTCTCTACCGCCCAGATTCGCACATTGTGTCTGTTCACTTCACCATTAAGAAATAATGTTGCTTCATCACTGAAAACAAGTTTCGCACTGAACGCATCCTCTTCCATGAGATGTTGCAACCGCGCCGAAAATTCAAAGCGTTTGACTTTGTCATCGGGTGTCAGGGCTTGTAGCAATTGTAAACGGTAAGGCTTCTGCTTTAGCCTTTTCCGTAAAATTTTCCAAACCGTCGGCTGTGGTACGTTTAGCTCCCTGCTTGCTTTATTCGTCGACTTCCGCGGGCTACGCGTGAAACTTGCCCGCACACGTTCAACTGTTTCTTCGCTCACTGCAGGCCGACCCGTTGACTTCCCCTTACAGAGGCATCCAGAAGCTTTAAACTGCGCATACCATCGCCGAATGGAGTTAGCAGTTGGTGGATCTTTGTTGAATTTCGTCCTGAAGTGTCGTTGCACTGTTATGACTGACTGATGTGAGTGCATTTCAAGCACGACGTACGCTTTCTCGGCTCCTGTCGCCATTTTGTCTCACTGCGCTCTCGAGCGCTCTGGTGGCAGAAACCTGAAGTGCGGCTTCAGCCGAACAAAAATTTATGAGTTTTTCTACGTATCTGTAGTGTGTCGTGACCATATGTCAATGAATGGAGCTACAGTGAATTTATGAAATCGCTTCAATCATTTGTAATAGCCCTGTATGTTTGATCACTGTACTTACAGTTAAATATTCCGATTGCAGCCTCAATCGGACGACATTCGACAACGAGCGATGTATCGGAAATACCCACAACTGAACACTGTGCCTCTGGAAATAGAACTATCTGTACCAGATTCTGTACCATCGCTAAACCGCCCCTACGCTGCTTTGCGAGTAACATTGTGGGTGTAACTAGATGACTGTGCAGTACATCCATTCATAGTTAATTCTCGAACATACACATCAAAGTATACCAGTCAATGATATAAATATTTCGAGCACTTCAAGCATAGTGTGTAATTTACGTTCTTTCTCTATGTGGATGGTTGTCACAGGACATTCTCGCGTTCTTAGGATGAAGTTAGAGATTGAACGATCTACCTGCATTGTCTTTGACTATCTCGCCCTGCAGATCTGTCACCGATTTCATCTGTAACTGACCCGAAGTAGACCGCTACACTCCGCATCTCGTGAAGAAATGGAGCGTGCCGAGTCCAAAACTGCTGTTCTGCACACATCCAAGTGCACAAGATTTCTCCAGATGCGCACACGTCGCTGAGGTTAGCACCCCTACGAAAGTGTTGCGAAGTAATAGCAGATGGTTAAGAAGAATAAAAAATAGGTGGTTCTTATGCATAAT